>NC_143486.1:43046639-43346639 GCF_027475165.1 Benincasa hispida
AGGATGGTTGTGGCAAATCAAGAGACTACTTTCTTTGGACTATGGAGCATTTGAAAATATGGAAGAGGAGAAGTTTTCTTATTATTCTATTGAAAATATGGTAATATATGGAAATAAGATAGCATACCAAAATGCAAAAAATAAAATTTAAAAAAAAAAAAAAAAAAACCCACATTGTTGTAGATGGAAATTCATTTGATGAAATATGAAAATAATAATAATAATAAATATAGAGTTAGGCTCAAATAAGTTTAGTATCGACTAATCATTGAGTCAAGATCTAATCCTAAATTTTATAGGATAAAAAAAAGGCATCGTAACCTAATTCTAATCCTAAAAGAAATAGGTAAACACAAGGTCATTCTTCAAGTAAATACATTATTATAATCCACAAGAGTTAATTAAACTGTTGACTTCGTTATTTTACTATTCTCCATCGTTGCTTTAGTCTTGGAGCCTTTTTTTTTAGGTCATATTTTCTCCAAATTACAAATTTACTCCATGTAAAGGTTTGATGAGATTTTCCTAATTGCCTAAATCTTAATATGCATCAACGCACGATGCTCCGAACATCTATTACTTCATCTCTTCAGGCTATTTGTAATGAAAAAAAAAAAGAACAATGTAAAATTAGGATAGGAATAGGTTAGAGTAACACATTTCCTTATTTGAAACAATGTTTGGGTAATTGAGAATGAGATGAACTTATTTCTTTGTTATCCCATGAAAGATGTTAAATTATTCCCTTCCAAAAAAAAGAGTGAGTCTCCTCTCCTCTCTTTTTAACACATTTCCTCTCTTTTTAATATAGTACTTTATTTTTTTATGTATGTATTTATTTTATTTTATTAAATTAAATTAGTTAATACAGTTAATTAAATTTGTTATCAACAAAAACCCATTATTTTTATTATTATTTTTTAGTGCATTAAATTAATTATTCTGCAATAAATTAATTTTTTTAGTACAGCAATAAGTTAATTTATAAGAATATACACTTAATTCTTACACGTAATAAATGGTGTGTAATTTTCATAGAAACTTATACAACTAATTACGAAAACAAAGAACTCATTAATTCATAATATATTTAATCAATTAGTTACCATTATTAATAATCTATTATAGGGATTTAAAAAAAATGTTATAATTAATAATTTTAATCATTGGTTATTTATAATTATTTAACTATTAATTTTGATTATTCTATAATAATATTTCATAATTATGTAAGATTTCTAAAATCAATTTCATATTATCTTATTCTTAAACATTTTATGTATCATTGACGCCCGGGATTTGAACCAAGATTCAATAATGTCATATATTCTTGCTTTGTCTTAAACAATTTAAAACAGTGGAGATTATCCTCTCAAACTAACACAGATCCTTTCAGCGTGTTTTGTCCTCATTTACATGTTTCTTAGAAAATTTCGTAAGAGATCATCCAACATAAAATTGTTTAAAGCTAAGGACACTTAACTTTAAAGTTTCTATGATTGAGTCAACGAAAAGGAAGGTGTACCATATTAGTTTAGGTAGTAACTATCAATTATGTCAAACCTTTCGTAATCTCTCTTTTATATCTTCAAGATCGATCTTAGTGCATTCATGTACTCTTCCCGAACTTGAGCATTACATCTTATTTTCAGGTATATGTTATTGATGGACATGTGGTAAAATATCAAACTAAATGCCCGTTAAAAAATAGAAAAAGACAAAGAAAAAGAAAAATATCTTATGAAAATAATTAAGAAGGATTCATTCATCTGTAGCCTATCTCCCAAGACTTAAAACACATCTACAAAACCATTATTAATTTAAGTGAGTTCCATTCCCCTTGAAGAATAATATTGATAGTTTTACTCAATAAAAGAACTTTTAAGATTTAGGATAATGTTTAAACTTAACGAATGAAAGTGGTTTAAAGCATCTTACAATTGCTTCGAGGTAGTAATTAAAAAAATATAAAGAATCGTTGGGAATGCGACCAAAGTCTCACATTAGTTAGATAAGAGGAAAATCATGGGTATATAAGTGAGGATGACTATCTTCATTGGTACAAGGTCTTTTGGGGTGAAACAAAAAACAAAGCCATGGGTATTTATGTCCAAAGTGGACAATATCATACCATTGTGAAGATAGTTTGAGGGTCGTTGTCCCCTATCAAGTGATATCAGAGTCATGCTCATGAATTAACCATGCTCGGTAGAACAAAGATGTATAGTGGAGCATGTTAGACAAATGGATGAATGTTTGATGGGAGGCTCAGTGGTCATTTACAAAATGATTTCTAACCGTGCCTAAATTTTTTTGTTGATTTGTTATTAAACTAAGTTTCAAAGTTGTTTTATTTTGTTACCAAAAACTAAATTTGTTATAGAAAAAAAAAAACTAAATCAGTATCATTTCTACATTATTGTTATGAAAATTAATAGAAAAAATGAATTAATTTAGTATTACAAAAGATAAAATTTCATTTTAAAATGAATATATTAAATGTTTCATTCAAAATTATCATAAAAATTAATTTATGATACACTAGAGGTCGTACATTCTACAAAATAACCTCTAAAAAATAGAAAAAAAAAATATACAAATTACCCAACTGCACGCAAAACGCCCCTAACATTACCATAACATTAATAACCATGGGATTTAATTTCTCATATAATTGTTTTTAAGCTTGACCACTTATTATAAAATTAATTTGCATGTATTCATATAAAATTTTAAATTAATTCAAGTAATTTCACTCACAACATCTATAGGTTTCCTCTTCAAATAGTTTTTTTTTTTTTTTAATTAAGAATTCAAAACTATTTGTGTAGAAGAACTTTCTCCTTTATTAATTTAAAAAATGGTAGAGGCTTTGGCTCTTCACTTAATTACCTCCTTTTTTTTAGATTCAAAAGAACTTTTGGGAAGAACATAAGTGACTCTTGACTAGGATTATATATCCAAAACAAAGTTCGCTCTTGATCAAATTTCGCATATCTTTTAGTAGTAGCGTCGCTTTAATGCCTAAATATATAACTTTTGACAATATATAGATGAGAGAATCGAACTTTTGACTTTAAACTTAATAATACAAACATCAATTGATTTTCACATCTATAATTTGGAAAATAACTGAAAAGTTAAGCACATATGAATAAAACTATATACATATATCACTCTTTTCCTCTGCAAAAACATGTAATTTTGAAAAGAATTGAGATTGTGTTTTTACTTCTAGTATCAGATAGGTTTGAGTTTATATATATAAGCACATATGTATGAGTAATAACTTCAAATGCACCAAGAAATAGTTGTCCAAAAACTATTATAGTAAAAATTATTTTTGAAAAGGACCCAATAGAGCTATATGTTTAAGTAAGTACAAACAAAAGCTAATACTTTGTCCTTTGACTAGTACCTCTCATTGGTACCATATGGTACTTTGGTTTTGTCTCATAGAAATTGCTTCTTCTTTATAGATGAAATTTAAATATATACAACTAATTTTGATAGGTTAATTTCAACTTTACATGCATTGCTCCCACATGGCTATTGTTTCCTAATTTCTTTGGTTCTAGAATACACAAATAGGTAGATACACGAATAGACAATATTCTTCGTGGAATATAGATTTTCAACTAATATAGAGATAATATGTTATGATTCGAATTTTCAGCTCTATTATTCCTAAACAAAATTATTTATTTATATAATATTAAAATAAAGTTGTATTTTAAAATGATTTAAATTATATAGATGTATATTGTGAGAGGATCTTACTCTTGTTTTTGTTTAGTTTTCTTTGAGGAAAATTGCATGTGTGTCATATTTTATATTATTAAAGTTAAGGGTCATTTAAGATGTGTCTTTATTTTGGATAGTGGGTAAATTAGGAGAGATTTGAAACTTATGCATGTTGGCTAAGAAATTTGTATTCAATGGAGAAATGATGAGTTTATTTCTTTTGGGAAAAAAAGTTGTAAAAAGGAAAATAATTAATTTGTGTTTGTGGGATGATGTATATGATGGGTTTAAATGGGCATGAGAGTGACCTCACCATAAACCCACATGGTCATTGTAAAACAAATTTGATTTTTTTTTAAAAAAAGAGTCAATTAAATAGGTAGTTGGTAACTATTTATGTGTTTTTCTAGTAAAGTTAGAAGTTGAAATTTTAAATTTGAACTCTGCTATTACCTACATTCATATACTATACCAATAATTTGAATGTCTAAATTTTATATTTATTTCATTTTATTTCTAAAATTGAAGGATTTTGGTTTAATACGTAAATAATGTTGTAGCCTAACAACTTTGTATAAACGACAAAATGTTCTTAATTTCATTTAAACTTTTTTTTTTTTTAGCTAGCTTCAAATATTTAGAATGTGTTGATAGAGTGTAATAGTTAAAATCATTTTTGTAAATATGTATGTAATCCCATCGAAATATGTTGTTAATCATTCAAATTTTGAATTGTATTTAATTGTAATTGATTTTGATAGTCAAAATACTTTAAAATCCAATATAAAAAAATTAAATAAAAAGAAAAAAATGCCTATAAAATATTTATTGACCATATAAATTAATATAACATAGGTGCCAATGCGAAGCTTTTATTTAAATAATAATAGCCGGTACTAAATTGGCTTCTTATACCAAGAGTTCAAATTTCAAGTCTATAGAATTATTAAGTCGCTTCTAGAAGCAATAATAATCTCCTTGCAGCATGAATCCATGTGCTAGATAAAGGCATTTGTTATAGAAGAAAATAATTGAGAAATTGACCATTAGCTAGATGAATGGGTCCAACTAAAGCACTAGGTTTTCTCATGGCGTTTGCAATTTTACTTAAACAACGGTGAAGTTTCATTGCAGAAGCGTGATTGTTTCAATTTTTTAATTTTCACATAATATAAAAAACTAAAAGACAAGATTACACAAAATTTCAGAAAAATTACAACATGTAATTAAAGAAGAAATTTAGGGTTAGAATAACATACCCTTGAAGAATCGAATTTCTTCACGAATCCGCTTCTCTGAATTGATTACGATCAATCACGAACCCTCAAACCAATAACTAACAAAGCAGACACCACCACAATTGTTTCCTCTGTATTCTCCTTAGGGTGGTGTGAGAATATCAGGAGTGTGTGGGCTCTGAAAAAATTTGGAAAAGGGAGAGAAGATTTTGAGAGGAGAAATTTCTTAGAGAAAATTTTTTGAGAAGAATTAAGAGAGAGCTTCTACAATCCTATTCCACATACCTTTTGTGAAGAAGAAGAAAAAAAAAATTTCAACTACCCAACTCCTCATGTTTTTTCAAGAGATACTCAAGGGGAGGGAAGTTATTTCACTCCCTTTAATTTTTAAAATTAAATTAAAATTAATTTTAATTTAAATAACAATTATATATATAATAACTAATTTATTATATATATAACTATATGTTATATCATATATGACATATGACCTATAGTTTTTATATTGTATCAAATACACTATATCCTATAGTTTTAATTCTCTTAATAATTTGTGGTATTTAATATAAATCACATTTATACTAAATTCATGAATCATATTCAAATTTTATTTTTCTCTAAATAAACTTTATACTATAATGTATAAAATACATTATACTAATCATATCATATATAATTAATTTAAATTAATTATATCACATATAATTAATTTTCTTAATTAATTTGAACAACTCAAATTAATGCAAAACTAATCCTCAATAATCCCTGGTGAGTTATAGAGGAGGCCTTATGGACCTATAGATTGAAGCTTCGATGGTATTCGAATAATAATTAATTAAACTTCTTTAATTAAATTATTCAACATCCATTAACTGTCGATCACTCTACTAAAGACCGACAACTACACTCTTTGCACTACAAATATATTTTTGTGCCCATTCGATATGACCAGTCAATAACGCGATGACCCTTCACAAATTACTCGTAAGTATAATTGGGCCAAAATTATCATTTTGCCCCTGTAATTACATCTAACTCCTTAAGTACCACTGATCCATCTAATGAACAATAAGTCATAGTCCAACTATGACCAAACCCCTCTCGGGCCAAGAAAGAGTGTGACATCACATTGTTCAAGCCCCTAAATCAGCCCTTAAGGGAGTAATTTATCTATTTGTCCAGACGTTAGGAAAAGAGTGAATTCCATCTTATTTAGCTGTGTAACCAGCTCCCCAATCAGACGAATCTCCAAAATGGTAGGCTTATTGAGTCGGCGATCTAGCCACTTTCACCCATACAAATCAAGGGATCACCTTCATAGGTAGGAGTTCACAACTCACTCAAGATTCAAGTCATGTCATCTATGGTGATCATCCTGGTGAAATGTAAATCTCTATTATTGATAGTGTTATATAATGAGACTAATCATTTCATGGTCGGACTTATACAAACTCCTTTGTTTAGAATACCTTCGCTCACATGTCTCCACATGAATGATCAAAACCAAATCATTTGTAGCACTTTACTGATGCGATACACAAGTAACAAACGAAAGCAAATATAATCAATAAATACTCTTAATTACATTTAATTTGAGTTCAAAAGCATGCTACTATAGAAAAACACAAATGGGTTTCAAGTTTCACATACCTTTGATGAATCCTCCCTAATCCAAGCTACTCTTCACGTTGATTCAGATTCAAATTGATGGTGAACCACCAAGAGATCTTCTCTACTATTCTCAGCCTTGAATTTGAGTGGTGGAACTCTAATTTGAGTGGATTTGTGAGGTGAATGTTATTGGGTTTTTTTTTTTTTTGGAGGAAGAAGATGAAGTCTGAAAAACCAATTTTTCAACATAATCTTATCTTTCTTCTTTCATTTTCAGTGCTTTTGAACAATTCTATCCATGCAAGCACTCATGCTGAAACCAAAAGCCAGCAGCTGTTTCAAAAAACATGGTGGAATTTGGTGTCAATTAGATGGTAGGACACCTCCTCCTTGAAGGAGACGTGGGAAAAACCCACTTAACCGCCAAACTTCTAATTTTCAATTATTTTATTATTCCAATTAATTTTATAATTAATTAGAACAATTTGACTAAATCTCAATTAATCAAATTCTAAAAATTTCAAAATCCAATTTCTCAAATTGAATCTAAAATTGAAAATCAATTTTATTTTTTTTCATTAATTAAATATATTTAATTAATTAATTAATTTAATATCAAATATTAAATTAATCACACACCTAATTTTAAACATGAATCCTATCCATGTAATTAATATTTAAATCAATATTTAAATATTATAAACTCTCTAATTTCATTTAATTTCAATAAATTAAACATTAATTATTTCAAATATAATCATACAAACCCTAATTTGAATTTGAACTTATTAAAATTAAAACCCTAATTTTAATTTAAACATTTTCAAACTAAAATCCGATTTGAACAATTCAAATTGATATTATTCCAAATTCACTCAATTTATTAATTCAAGATATTCATGTTTTATAAGCTAGTAGAGGGACCTTATGGACCTATAGAACATGAGCTCCAACGATATAAGATTAATTGGCTAAAACTTTTTAGACAAAATTAATCTATTTTTGTTAACTATCAAGTCACGCCACTATAGCTCAATAGTTGCATTCTCCTCACTGTAGATATATTTTTGTCCATATGATTTAACCATAATCAGTAAATCGACTCTTCACAAGTTGTCCGTAATAACGGCTGGGTCAATACGTTGTTTTACCCTCGATATTACGTCTTATTCCTTAAGTTCTGACTGATCCTCTAGTGAACAATTGGTTAATGATCCAATCACTAAACCCGATCCCTCTCAAGCCAGTGAGAGGGTGGAGCCCCTTATTCAAGACTTGGATTTAATACTTAAGAGAACAAAATTTCTCCGAGTAGGTGTGAATTCCATCTTGCACCTTATGTCCTCAGCTATCTACCTGGTCTTATCTCTAAAATGGGAGGCTTATTGAGTCGGCGCTGTTGTGCCAACCCTCAACCATGCAAATCTAAGGATAATCCCGAATAAACAGAGGTTCATAGTTAGTTTAGGATTGAGATCGAGTTACCTAGGTCATCTAAACAAAATAGTCAATCTTAAATAGTAAACAACATTTATAAAGTAAGAGTGATTTATTTCTTGGTCTTATCTTATGCAAACTCATTACATAGGACACCCCTACTCCTCATGTCAATACATGAACGAATTAGGATCACTTCGTTTGTAGCACCAACAACTTGTAACCGCTACAGAGTAGGCCGCATCCCATAGTGTTACCAGAATAAGGCATCCAACCTTATTCGTATACTATAGACCGTTTTGGCTATTTACTCGAACTTAATCCATCTATATGTCTTTATATAAAGTTCAAGTATTCATGTAATAGCCATGGATCTTAGTTTATTGGATTTAGACTTTATGAATGCAATTTAAAAAAAAAAAATCAATAACAACTTTATTGAAGAAATGTTGAATAACTTTTTTATTAATAATAGGATGTCTCTACCTACATGTTTAAGCTACATAAGATAACCTTGGATGTTAGTTTATTGGTTTGTAGGTTAATGCTACTAAATCAAATAAAACATCTTATATTTTATTAGATAAATAAAATGGTTGTACATTACAATTACAAACGACAAGACCCATAAGATTTAGGGCATCAACCCTAACAATCTCCCACTTGTCCTAAAGCTAGTGGGATGTACAATATGAAAGTCACAATAATATAAAAGTACACACAAAACAATAAACTAGGGCATAATACGCGCCAAGTACAAAATCTTCTACTTGCCCAAGACTAGATGTGGCCTGTCCCCTAGACCCATACTCTATAGATGACCCTCGAACACCTTAGTCGTGAGGGCCTTTATAAATGGATCGGCAACATTGTGCTCTAAAGCTATTTGCATGACGATCACGTCCCCTCGATGAACAATCTCTTGAGTGAGATGATACTCCTAGGCTCTTGGGAATTAGCCACAACATCATTATTATCACAATAAAAGGTGATGGACTTAGACATGTCTAGAACCACTTCCAGATCAGTCGGAAATTTCCTGAAGCACACAACTTCCTTAGTAGCTTCACAAGTCATTACCTACTCAGCCTCCATAGTGGAGCCAGTAATGCACCCTTGCTTGGTGCTTCTTCAGACTACTGCCTCCCCATTAAGAGTGAACACTGATCCTGATGTGGATTTCCTAGAATCCTTATCAGTTTTAAAATCAGATTATGTGTATCCTGTAAGGATCAAATCCTTAGAATCATACACGAGCATGTAGTCCCTTGTTCTTTATAGATACTTAAGGATGTTCTTAACAGCAGTCCAGTGATCAAATCCTGGATTAGACTGATATCTACTGACTATCCCCACTGCATAGTAGATGCCAAGTATGAAAGAGTTAAATAACATGTAGTAGAAGTATCAAAGATCCATAAGCATTCAAATTCACTAATTTTGGCAAAAACTAAAGCATGCTTTTCTAAAAAAATGGGTTTTAAGATCATACCTTTGAACTCCAAGAAAACGCAGTAGTCTTCACTTGATATCACCGTGAACCATCTCAAAGCCTTCCCTACTATCCTCTTAGAGCTTTAGGTAGATTTTGGGACTCAAGAACAGCTTGAAGAAGTGAAGAACCAAGAAGAACTCACAACAACCGAACAAAGAAGACAGTCTTCTTCTCACAGAAATTTTTCTCAAAAAATTATGCATTCATCCCTTTAAAATGACTCCAATATTCTTTATATATGGTACATGAACATGCAAAGAAGTGGAGTGCAAGGCTTGCAGCTCATGCTTGAAGAATCAATGTAGAGAGGATAATGGCCTTTGTGTGAGCATGAAGGTGAAGGTAGTGGAAAAAAACTCATTTTCCATTTTGTGCAAGATGCAAAATGAATTTCCATTTTACTTTTAAAAAATAAAATGATTTTAAAACCATTTTAATTGAAAATTGATTTTCTTTAATTAATTTCATAAATTAATTTAAAATATTAATTAATTTATATCAAATATTAAATTAATTTTTGCACAATATTCATCTTCATATATTTAAATCATATTTAAATATATATTCTCTTGTTCCGTTTAATTTGAATGTTTCAAATTAATTTCTCAAACTACCCTAAAGCTTATCCATTTACGAGCTAGTAGGGGGATCTCGCAGACCTACAGATCATGGGCTCCAACGATTCGAGATTAATCGGTTAAACTCATTAGTCTGATCTAACCCCCATTTGTTAACTAATGGGATACTCCACTATAGCCCATAGTTGAAATCCCCTCACTGCAGATATATTATGTCCACTTAATAACCATAATCAGTAAGTCGATCCTTTACAGGTTGTTAGTAATCACAGTTAGGTCAAAAATACCATTTTACCCCTGTGAATACATCTTGGTCTTTAAGTTCCTACTGATCCTCTAATGAACAATTCTGATTCATAGTCTCTATGAATTAAATCCTTTATCTATCATGAGAAGGCGGGGCCCCGATTGTTCAAGACCTAGAGTCAGTACTTAAGAGTATACCTATCTGCTAACCCTAAATAGGGTAGGAGTGAATTCCATCTTGCAAGGCTATGTCCCCAGCTATTCATCCGGTATTATTTCCAAAATGGTAAGCTTATAGAGCAGTGTTATTGGACTACTCTCACCGTTTGCAGATCAAAGGATAATCCCGAACAAACAGGAGCTCATAGCTAGCTCAGGATTAAGATCGAGTTAACCTAGATTATATTATAAATGAAATAGTTAGTTTTAACAGTAAACGACCGTTATAAAGAAAAGTGACTATTTTCGTGGTCTAGTCTATATGCAAATTCATTGCATAGGATGCCCTCACTCTCATGTCTCAACATAAACTATTTGTGGATCACATCGTTTGTAGCACCTTACAACTTCTTGTAACAACTACAGAGTGGGCCACATCCAATAGTGTTACCAGGATGAGATACCTAATTTCATCCATATACTTATTAGACTATTTAAGCTATATACTGTCAACTTGATCCTGTTTATATCACTACATAAAGTTACAGCATTCAAACTATAGCCAAGGATGCATAATCAACAAATCATTATTATTGATAAAATAGAATGTTTAACACGAACTGCGAGTTCTAGGACATTCCCAACAAAGTATAGTACATAACATCGCATACATAAGGCTACCAAAAGCCGATGCATAAGGAATCCATCTTATTTCCTCAACCTTTTGAGGTGTCTTAGGACATTGTTCCTTCGACAATATAACTCCATGCCTGAAAGAGAGTAAACCTCTCTTAGTGTTCTGCATTAAAAATGTGATTAGCATCTTGTCAATGTACGATGCTTGAGACAGGGCTAGTGTTTTGTTCTTTCAATCTTTAAAGATCTGAATGCCCAAAACAAACTACGCCTCTCCCAAATATTTCATTTGGAATTGGGTTGCTAGCCAATTCTTAATTTCAGTTAGTAGACCTACATCATTTTAAACGGGTAGGATATCATCTACATATAACACAAGAAAAGCGACTAAACTGTTGATGATTTTCATTTAAACACAAGATTCATCAACATTTTGATCAAAGCCATGAGATTTGATCGCAGTATCGAATCTTATATTCCAAGATCGAGAAGCTTGCTTCAATCCATAAATAGACCGATTCAATTTGCAAACCTTTTGCTCTTGACCTTGGGTTATGAATCCCTCAGGTTGCTCCATATAAATGGTCTCTTCAAAATTGCCATTTAGAAAAGAAATCTTAACGTCCATTTTTCAAATCTCATAGTCATAATATGAGGCAATGGATAAAAGTATTAGGATAGACTTCAACATAGCAACAGGTGAGAACGTCTCCTCATAATCGACTCCTTTAACTTGGGTATAATCCTTTACCACAAGTCTAGCTTTGAGGGTTTGCACCTTTCCATCTGCACTCGTTTTCTCTTATAGATCCACTTGCAACCTATAGGTTTAACCCCATCAAGTTTATCTACAAGATTCCAAACAGAATTGAAGTTCATAGACTTGATTTCGAGATCCATAGCTTTGATCTACTAATATTTATCAACATCTTCCATTTCCTATTTGTAAGACAATAGATCCTCAACATCTCTGGCAGTTATGATAGTTAGTGTTTCTATTAAACCCATATAACAAACAGGTGGATTCGTAACCCTCTCACTACATTGAGGCTCCCTTAACATTTGAAGAGGATTTGACCTACTAGATGATCCAACTTCAGCAACTCTTGTTGAGGTATTGGATTCTTCAACAATTCTTGTTGAAGGTTCAGTAGTTTAATTGGAAAGTTCACTTAATACACTCTTACTGTGGGGCTTATGCTCCCTTATGTGGTCCTCTTCTAAAAATGTAGTGTTTGTCGACACAAACACTTTATTTTCTTTACAGTCGTAGAAGTAACCACCTCTCGTTCCTTTAGGGAAACCTACAAATAGGCACAAAATTGAACGAGGTTCTAATTTCTTAGGATTTTCCTCAAGCACATGTGATGGGCATTCCCAAATCCTGAAATTGCGTAAATTACCTTTATGACCATTCCATAAATCTAAAGGTGTTCCAGTAATGCATTTAGATGGAATACATTTCAAAATGTAAGCTGCAATCTATACTGCATAACCCAAAAACAAGTTAAGTAGAGAAGCATAATTGATCATACACCGAACCATGTCCAATAGGGTTCGATTTCTCCTTTCTAATACACCATTCTATTGAGGTGTACCAAGTGTCAATAGTTAGGATATAATTCCATGTTCTATCAAATAGTCTTGGAATTTTAAATCCAAATACTCTCCACCTTGATCAGATCAAAATATTTTAATGGTTTTATTTAATGCGTTTTCAACTGCAGCCTTGTACTCCTTAAACTTTCTAAGGGCTTTAGACTTATATTGCATTAAATAAATATACCCATATCTAGAATAATCATCAGTAAAATTGATGAAATATTCAAACCTTCCTCTTGTCTTACCATTCATCGGACCACAGAGGTCTGGATGTACAAGTTCTAAGGGTTTTTTGGCCCTATGATCTTTTCCAGTAAAAGATCATTTAGTCATTTTTCCTTCAAAGCATGACTCATACATAGGTAATGAACTTTTTTTCTAACTCAAATAGAAGTCCATTCTTGACCAGCCCCTCAATTCTATTGAGATTTTGTGTTCTAATCTCAGGTGCCAAAGATGGGCAATTTCCTTAGGAGAAATTTTAAGTCTTTTATTCTGAGTTGCCAAAGTTTTAAATAGCTCAGTATCTAGGAAGGATTTAGTTGCTAATGGTTTTAGCACATAAAGATTATCTTCTAACTTAGCAGAACAAATATTTATACCATTTGTAAATAAACACTTTATTTACATTAAATGAAACATAATATTTTTGTTCTAGTAAACACTTTAAAGAAATTAAGTTCCTGTTTATTCAGGAACAACATTTACATTTTCTAACAAAATATAATTTTTCTGTAAAATAAGTTGGAGTTCTTCCACTTTCAAAGTTGAGATGACGTGCCCAGTTCCAACACGCATTCTCATCTCCCCAGCCTCCAGTTGCCACCAGGAACTAATACCCTAAAATGAAGAGCAAACATGGTTAGTGGCGCCTGAATCTATTATCCTAGCCGAATCATCATTCTCCATTAAACAAGTCATCAAAACAAGTAAATCACATTTACCTTGCTTGGCTTTCTTATTTTATGCTAAGTATTAGGGATAGTTCCTTTTCCAATGTCCCTGCTGGTTACAATGGAAATAGATTCTCTTTGCAGACTTAGCCCTATTGCCCCTTTGGACAACAACTGATGGGTTAGTTTTTCCCTTTCCACCTTTCTTCTTCTTCCATTTTTTGGTGTCAGAAGAAGAAGACAAAAGCTTAGTTTCAGAGGTCGAACCTCTATAGAACTTCTTAAAGGATGAGGCAGCATTTGCCTCACCCTTTTGTTCCTTGGTTTTCATCAAGGATTGGAAAGTTTGTAACTCATTGAGCAAGGTGGTCAGGTTGTAGTCAATCTTGTTCATAACAACATTATTACGGAATTAAAGGAAACTTTCAGGTAAAGATTCTAGTATGAAGCTAACCTGACTGACCTTGTCGATGACAGAATCATTCATCTCTACCACGTTAAAGTGACCCTTTTTTCCTTCTCTCCATCATTTCAAATGGTGAACCTCTTCGTTGGCATTGAACCATCATTTTGAGAACGTGTTCTCTAACAGATGCCCCCTCTTGCATACGGGCATTGAAGATGTTTTTCAGACTGTCGTGCCTTAGTTGTGCAGATGGTTATCCGAACATCCCTCACAGGGACTCCATGATCTCACGTGTTGTGATCATGGGCTCATGCTTCTTGGCCAAGACTTCAGAATGGCTTGTCAAGATATACGCTCGGGCCTTCTCATTTGCCCGTATCCAACACTCATATGCTTCTCGAATGTTTCAAGAAGCATTTTCGGTAGAAACATGAGGAAAATCCTCCATTAGGACAAATCTTAGTTCATCAATGATTAATATTGTGTTGATTATATTTTTCCATGTAGTGTAATTTTTGTCCGTAAGTTTGTCGGTGGCGAGTAAATTTAGTGTTGCGGAAGTCATTATGAAATTTTTTGAAACATACAATTTATTTATATTAGTATTCAAGCATTACCCATTTGGAAAAACCAATCAAATTTAGCAAAATAAATTTAATTCATCATATGTGACATCTACTTTGCAATGATGTTTCAGTAAGGCAGGGTAAAAGCCCTCATAGAGTGATCAAGTACCCTTCATTGAAATGAGACCATCTCAACCAATATATGAAACAACTCATTATTACTGTAAATATCAGTCACTATTGTTTGGTCCATAAATTGTTAACTGGCTTAACATTTTCTTGTAAGTGTAACTCCTCATTTTAGATTCTAGAGTTCTGCCCCAATGAGCTAATCATAGGGAAAAACAGATTAGGGCAAAAACTAAAGCAATCCTAACCTTTTTGGAGTTTGAGTAAAAAGGCATGCAAATGCCATCCGTAGGGGGGACAAGAAAAGGTGCCTTGAGGCCGAGCATGAAAATTTACTACAAACTAATGAGAAAGACTAGGGGATGTGTTGACATACATCCCGCTCCCACTTACTATAAACACTCTTTCCATTCACTTTTGTATTGACCTATACAAACATTATCTATAGGGGACCACAAGCAAAGTGCCTCAAAACCGAGTATAGATCTCAGAGTATGAACTTATAAAAAGAAACAAGAAAATAAAAAAATGAAGTATCATATACTATATTTTCCTCCCACTGAGTGTTTTACCTAGGGTTATTTAACTTAGAAAAATATGGCTATTTATTTTACTAAGTGATTGTTTAAATTTGCTCAAAAGTAACAATACTTTGGATAGTTAAACAACTTTGATTAATGTCTAATAAACATTTTAATAAACCTTAATCAATAACTGCATGCTTGTAGCAAATCTATCTAATTCATCTTTCCAGGTCAGTTCCCAGGTAGGGATGTTCTATTTTCGTCAGTTTAAATACCCCAACCTAGACAAAACTAACCTTAGATAAAAGGTCCCTTATAGATACATTTGTTGCAAATTTAATCTTTTAATTAAAACCAATTTGATCCTTGTAAACTGATTAAAGATTAATCTTATTTCTAATCTCATTAGAAATGTGATCTTGGGTCTATTTGAATCATGTTTTAAAACTATTTTAAAAAGGATTTTTAACCTAAAGTTTGCATGCAATTTTGAATTATTGATTTTAATTTTAATTTCATTTAATTATAATTTTTATAAAAGAAATGAAATAAATTAAAACTAATCATTGTATGTGATAAAGCATATTTAGTTAAATTATAACAATTATAAAATAACTAAAGTAATGACATGCTTCATATAATTCCATTTCATTACTTAACATACATAACACTTATATACTAAAATAATGAAATAATTAATAACATACAAACATCCATACATCCAACTATATATTATAACACTTATAATATAAATGATGCATGACTATGTTATTAATGCATGCAAACATATATTATAACATTTATATTATATGATGCATGAGCATGCTATAAAATTAAATCAATCAACTATATATTATAACATTTATAATATAAATGATGCATGAATAATGCATAACCTATGGTGGAATTTTATTATATAGCATATATTATGACATATAATTATATAAATTAAACTGTACGTCATATGCATAATTTAAACAACAATTATTAGACCAAGATCGGACTCCTAAACAATTAATTAAATTAATATTATATTTATATTAATTTAATTAATTAACAAACTAATTATTACAAAATTAATAGCCAACCAGTTCAAAATAGGTGAACCGGGCCTTAAATCGCACGATCTAGACTGTCCAACACCCAACCGCCCTCGAACTGCTCGAACCAAGCAAACCAGACACGAACCCGATGCAACTTGAACCAAACCGTGCGAAAATCGAAAAAAAATGGTCTCGGAGCGTTGAAACGCTACGAAAAATTCTTCTGTTTGTCATTCACACCGTTGCAACGCTATGGCACATCGTTGCAATGCTACTGTACACAGTAGCCATTGTACAGTTGCGAAATTCGTCAATCATTCTCCAATTTTGGCCTCGTTTTCTCCAAAAAAACACCTGAATGATCACAAACAACTCAAAACATTTAAATCACAGACTCCATTGCAATTAAATGCTCAAAACACCATGCCCTTACAGACCAATTTATAAAAATAAAGTAGTAAAACAAGAATCCACTCTCGAAATTATACAATAATTGCAAACCATTCACAAAACTATTCATCTCATGAACAAAATTTACAAAATGCATAGCCACTATAAAACTGTAAAAGTATTTTAGAAAAAAAAAATAAAAATTGGGACAAAAACCACACTCTGATACCAATTGAAAGAATGATGAAGTTCCATTGCGAAAGTGGGATCGTCCCAGTTTTTTAATTTTCACATAACAAGATTATGCAAAATTTCAGAAAAATTACAGCATGCAATTGAAGAAGAAATTTGGGATTAGACATAACATACCCTTGAAGAACCAAATTTCTTCACGAATCCTCTTCTCTGAATTGATCACGACCAATCACGAACCCTCAAACCAAGAATTGACAAAGAGGACGCCACCACAATTGTTTCCTCAGGGTGAAAATATCAGGAGTGTGTTGGCTCTGAAAAAATTTGGAAGAGGGAGAGAAGATTTTGAGAGGGGAAATTTCTCAAAGAAAAATTGTGAGAAGAATTGGGAGAGAGCATCTACAATCCTATTCCACGAACCTTTTGTGAAGAAGAAGAAAAAAACACTTTCATTCAATTGTCCCACTCCTTATGTTTTCTTAAAGAAAATTAAGGGGAAGGAAGTTATTTCCCTCCCTTTAATTTTGAAAATTAAATTAAAAATAATTTTAATTTAAATAACAATTATATATAATAACTAATTTATTTTATGTATATATAATTATATGTTATATATATAACATATAACATATAGTTTCTATATTGTATCAAATACAATATAACGACCCGACCCCCTAGGACTTAGGTTAGGCTGTTACTAAATACATGCATGCATGGAACTCAAAATGCTAATTAAATAAGGTAAGTTAAAAAGACTTTCATTAAATTCAAATACTAAATCAATAGTAGGGTACCCATAAATCATAAAGGACAATAAATAAGTCTGAAAAACGATTCTTAAAAGTAAGTTTTAAACATCAAAACAAAAAATTAAGAGAAACATGAAAAGAACTCTAAATCTCATGATGTGGAAGCGTAAAAACTAGTCTCAGTGTCTTGATCACAAATATCGCTTGTCCATTGTTGGTGCATCTTTACCCTTACTTGAAACAAAAACATGAGAAAGAATGAGTATAAAATACTCAGTAAGTAACCCCACTACTGGGGTCACGCTGGGCATCTATGTCCTCTAGATACCCACCTCTGGTGAAACATATAAACTACTCTAGTCCTCATGGGACACATATACACATGAAACAAGAAGGAGACTGAGTCCTATCCTACTATAGTTAAATACATCCACTACCTCTGGTGAATCCCGAAAGAGACACAAACTGGTGAATCCCGAAGGAAACAAAAATTGGTGAATCCCGAAGGAAACATAAACTCTAATGGACATCTAACTAACAGTAAGGACATTTACACAGTCTCAACATCATAATCATCACTGTACGAATCTATGACATACATATAAACCTCAACATCATGACTCTACAACATACACATATACCTCAACATCATAGTTCTACAACATACATGTATACCTCAACATCATAGTTCTACAACATACATGTATACCTCAACATCATCAGATCAAATTCAACCATGGAAGCACATACCATCTCATACTAGCATTTAAGTGTCTATGTGCATAAATAAATAATTCGGATCTTATAACAGAACATACTTTGATCATGTTATACTATCAATCTATCATGTTGTCATTCTGCCATACATTCATTTATCATGCTAGCATACATCTAATGTCTGGCCCGTGGGCAGTCCCAGTAGTAAGATTACTTATCTCGAAACAAAATCTAACAAAAAGTAATCCACACCCTCCTTTAACTTAGTAAAATTCTTGAATCACACCCTGAATCAAAATCAGAATTAAGTCTGACGTTTAGGATTAAATTCCAAATACGAAAGTACCTCATATGCAACAAAACAACTTACCCAAACTATGTGATGATTCAAAAATCTGTTCCAAGCTTAGCACGGAGATACCAATCTATTCATAACCCAAATTTTGGAATTTAAAACCAATTTCCAACATATTAACCCATTCTGAAGAGTTTCAAGTTCACATTACTCATCAAACATGCTCCAAAATTCCCTAGAGCCGAACTATAATCTTATTGGACAGTGGGTTCTAACACCTTGAAACTTGAATCCAAGCTTCACAAGATAAACATTATACTAAATTAAATCCAAACCTAAAGAGTGACTAAACTCATCCAAGAAAATACAAACTTTAAATCTTACCCCAGATTCCAAGTTCTAGTAAAAACCCCATGGAATGATGGCGAAGGTCAAACCGACGGCTGGTTAGAAATGACAACGAGCAGCGGCAGAGACTGGCTTGGGCTCAGGCGACAGTAGCTTAGACGATCGCTCGGCTAGACGGATCGAATCAGCGACAGAGCCGGATGGATCTGGTGTGCGACTAATGAACGAAACGCCCTCTACTGGGCGACGCAACCGTGAACGAAGGATGGCGGCTCGAGCTAGGGAGGCAGTGCTAGGCCAGCAGTCGACGAATGGTGGTCGGCTGGGCAGCAACGACGGCGGCCACGCAATGAAGGGGTAGGGGTCGACTAGGGCACGTATGGTGAGGTTGAAGAAGGAGAGAAATTTTGAGAAAGGGGGCGCCGGATTGCGTAAGGAAGAAAGGGGGAGTTTGATTTTTATAAAATAATAATAATAATTAAATAAAAAAGGAAATAAGTATAATTACATCTAATTTCTTTCCTTATTCCACTTTATACATTAAATTCATTTCCGTTTCAAAAGAAAATTAATTCTTGTCATTAATTTCCAATTTGAATAATTTCACGCCAACAATTAAATTCCCGCACTTACACTTGAAGTCCAAAATTCCAAAAATACCCTCCAACTAATAACAATTATTGAAATTCCAATTAATAAAGTTACTGAAATTACATTGTTACTAAAAAATGTGCGGGGTTTTACATACAATATATCCTATAGTTTTAATTCTCTCTATCATTTATGGTATCTTTTATAAATCACATTTATACTAAATTCAATTATATGAATCTCATCCATATAATTAATATTTAAATCATATTCAAATTTAATTCCTCTCTAGATAAATTTTATACTATAATGTATCAAATACATTATACTAATTATATCATATATAATTAATTTAAATTCCCTCAATTAATTTGAACAATTCAAATTAATTCAAAATTAATTTTCAATAATTTCTGTCGAGCTACAGAGGGATTGAATAATTAATTAAACTCCTTTAATTAAATTATTCAATATCCATTAACTACCGGTCACTCCACTAAAAACGACAATTGTACTCTTCATACTGCAAATATATTTCTATATCCATTAGATATAGCTAACCAATAGCGCGATGATCCTTCACAAATTACTCATAAGTATAGTTGGACCAAAATTACCATTTTGCTCATGTAGTTACATCTAGCTTCTTAAGTGCAACTAATCCCTCTAATGAACAATAAGTCATAGTTCAACTATGACTAAACCTTAGGCTAAGAGAGGGTGTGGCACCACATTGTTCAAACCTCAAAATCAGCCCTTAAGGAGCAATTTATCTACTTACCCAGACATTAGGAAATGAGTGAATTCTATTTTGTGTAGCTGTGTTCCCAGCTCCCCAATCCGAAGAATCTCCAAAATAGTAGGCTTATTGAGTTGGCATTTTGGCCACTCTCACCCATACAAATTAAAGGACTGTCTTCATATGCAGGAGTTCACAACTCACTCATGATTCACGTCATGTCAACTATGGTCATCTTTGTGAAATGTAAATCTCTATTATTAATGGTATTATATAATGAGACTAATCATTCCGTGGTCCGATCTTATACAAACTCGTATGTATAGAATACCCTCACTCATATGTCTCCATATGAATGATCAGGATTAGATCATTTGTAGCACTTTACAACAACTATAACATCTACAAAACGGGTCGTATTCATAGTGTCACAAAGATAAAGTACCCAACCTTATCCATCTACTACAGACCAGTTAGGTTATCACTTAAACAAGATCCACCTGTATGTTTCTACATACATGTGTAAACTACAGAAGATAACCTTGGATGTTAGTTTATTAGTTTGTGAGTTAATGCTACTAAATGTCGATAAAACATCTCTTATTTTATTAAATAAATAAAATGTTTGTACATTACAATTACAAACTACAGAACCCACGAGATTTAGGACATCAACTCCAACATTTACCTCACAAACTATTGGAAGATTGATGGAGAGAATTTATTTAAAAAACTATGTGTGTTAGATATATGAATTGTTTTCTAATAGTGGGATATCACGAAGGTCAAAGTTGATTTAAATTAATCGAAATGCATGTTTGTACTATAAAGATTCATTTTAGATTATGTTTCGATTTGCCTATCAGTGTACATTGGTTCTTTGATTTAAAGGATTTGAAAATCTAAGATCGTTATGATAGAAAAATAATATGATTGAGATTGAATTATGTAGAATTAGCTGGAAAATGTAGGAGTGCGTTTCAAAGTGGACTTACCTATGAACTATAATGCATAGATAAAATGAACACCTTAGAAGAAATATAATAGGAAATAGAGAAATAAAAACCAATAGAATTTGTACTATCATTCGTCTCAAACTTTAGACTACATCTAATTTTCCAAAATTATAGGTTCTACTAAAATTTATACTATGTCTAATTTTTTCGGTTTTGTGATATCTAGAAATACTGATGGTTGTATTTCAAGGTTACAAACTTTAATGTTGCTCTATCTTTTTCGTCTTGCACTAACATCCGATACTTATTGTCAAATTGAAATCATCCCCTTTTAGAATTTTAGAGTATATTTGAATTAACAAAATATTTTCAAGTAGAAAAGAGTGTTTGAAAATACTTAGAAAGTCAATTTGAGAAAGTCAATTCAAGTATAACCTTAATTTCTAACCAATCCAAGATGTTGAAATGAAAAAAATCATTTTCTTTTTGTTTGTCATCATATCAACATAGTTTTTGTTGGGCTTACTACCTATTGAGGCCCATAAGAAAAAAAAAAACACTAACACATTGCAAATTCATCATAGCCACACACGTAACCTCAACTTTTACAGCAATTAATTCACCAATATGTTTGATATTTCAGATCATGTAAATTAGAAGCTTGGAGAAGTTAAGAAACGATGAAGAAGAAAATGTAGAAAAGAACAAAAATGGGATGAAAGTTAAGGAAGAATAATATAACCCCATGGTTTAGGAGGTTTCAACCTTAGAGAATTGACAAGTCTCATTTATGAGGGTTATTTTGCTCTTAAGACTCCCTTTAGTATTTGGACAGCAAGATCTTTTGGTATATTTCATATCATGAGTTTATTTAAATAAAAATTAGGTTGAGCATGTGTTCTTAGTATTGATTAGTGAAATATAGTGAATAAGTGTAAACATAGTCAAGTTTTGATGTGTTCTTATGCTTTTTTTCGTTGATATAGAAAATTGTCAAAGTCACAATAGATGACAAAAGAGAAGTAGCTGGAAAGTGTATAAATTGCATTGAGGATGTGACAGCCTTGCAGGTGCAATCTACCCTTATGAAAAATTTATGCATAAGTCATGTTGAACTAATAAGGAGGGTTTCTCACCTCTTATTCAGACACCTGTATCGAAAGAGCAAGTGTAAAGGCTTGGTTCATCTTGAAAAAATTGGATCAAGTTAGATAAAGAAGCAAATTCTAGAGAGATTTTTGGTGATCATTAGGTGGGGAATCAGATTTCCCAATTCGCCATCTCTGTAAGCAAATTGGAGAGGTAGTCAGGAAAGCTCGCATCACAACCTGAAGTGAATCCCAGGGAGAAAATCAGTGCAATAACTTTGTGAAGTGGCAAAGAGATTCAACCACCTATAGGAACCCTTCCTACACAGGATATTGGTACCTGTTGTAACGACTTGACCCCCTAGGACTTAAGTTAGGCCGTTATTAAATACATACATGCATGGAACTCAAAACTACACTCGGCTATGGCAAAATAAATGCTAATTAAATAAAGTAAGTTCAAAAGACTTTCACTAAATTCAAATACTAAAACAATAGTAGGGTGCCCATAAATCATAAAGGATAACAAATAAGTCTGAAAAACAATTCTTAAAAGTAAGTTTTAAACATCAAAACTAATAGTTAAGAGAAACATGAAAAGAACTTTAAATCTCATGATGCAGAAGCGTAAAAACTAGTCCCAGTGGCTCGATCACGAATTTCGCTTGTCAATCGTCAGTGCATCTCTACCCTTACCTGAAGCAACAACATGAGAAAGAATGAGTATAAAAATACTCAGTAAGTAACCCTACTACTGGGGTCAAGCTGGGCATCTATGTTCTCTAGATACCCCCCTCTGGTGAAACATATAAACTGCTCTAGTCCTCATGGGACAAATATGCACATGAAACAAGAAGGAGACTAAGTCCTATCCTACTGTAGTTAAGTATGCCCATTACCTCCGGTGAATCCCGAAGGAGACACAAACTAGTGACCCGAAGGCGGGATTCATAAACTGATGAATCCCAAAGGAGACACAAACTGGTGAATCCTGAAAGAGACACAAACTGGTGAATCCCGAAGAAAACACAAACTGGTGAATCCCGAAGAAAACACAAACTGATGAATCCCGAAGAAAACACAAAATCTAATGGGCATCTAACTAATTAGTTAGGATATTTGCACAGTCTCAACACCATAATCATCACCATACGAATCTATGACATACATATAAACCTCAACATCATGGCTCTACAACATACACATATACCTCAACATCATGGTTCTACAACATACATGTATACCTCAACATCATCAGATCAAATACAACCATGGAAGCACATACCATCTCATACTAGCATTCAAGTGTCTATGTGCATAAATAAATAATTCGGATCTCGTAACAGAACATACTTTAATCATGTTGTACTATCAATCTTTCATGCTGTCATTCTGCCATAACCTTCATTTAACATGCTAGCATAAATCTAATGTCTGGCCCGTGGGTAGTTCCAGTAGTAAGATTACTTACCTTGATATTAGGTCGAACCAAAAAGCAATTAAATCTTTGTGAAATTCTTGAATCCTTAATCAAGCCTAAACATAAACCACACTTTAAAATTAATAGTTAAGGTCAAATTCCAAACACCCAAATATTACAAAATATTTCCAGATGACCTTACCTAGGGTGTGGTCCAATTCGAATTCACCTTCCAAACCTCCAATTTTAAGTCTAAATAATTAGTAAACCAAACTCTTCTTCATCTTGAATGAAATTCTTGAATCAACCCCTCAATCATAATTTGAAATTAGGCTTACATGATTAAAGCTTGAATCAAATACATACTTCACTATCAATGTCTCTGTGAGAGTTTCTGAACCTAACTTAGATGGCCAAGCAGAAACAAAATGAAAACAGTAAAGAACACCAAGATATATAGTGGTTCGACCAGTTTGGTCTACATCCACTTTGAGAACCAGCTTGAATTAATTAATTAATGAGCAATAAGGGAATTTTACAAATTACAGATAATCAACGAAATCACCAATCTGTAATTTTAAGTATCAACTGATACCGAGAGATCCGCACACAACATCGCCTCTGTCTACTGAGAACAACCCGCTGCAAAATAGCCCAAAACAGTGTGCTACCCGCCTCTGATCGGTGAACCACGCGCAGACCCATGCCTCTCTCACTGCCGACAACCACTGTCGGACACAGCCACCACGGCGAACCACTGAACCGCCAGATTCAAGCCCACGCTGCTGCTCAGATCGACGAAGTCCGACCAAACTCGAACCGACCGTAGCTCTTCCACGAAGTCAACACCCAAGTTCAGCTGAGCGGCTCTTCGATCGATGGCCTCCGTCTTTATTCCAGTCGACTGCAGCAGCTTCAACACTAGGCAGCGCTTTTTTTCCCTTGCGGCTGCTACTATTTTTTTCTCTTCGCCAAAAGGAGACCCACGAAAAAAGGGCCCTAATCGGAGAAGGTAGGGATAATTACAAGTTTGCCACTGCTCAATAATTACAATAATGCCATTGGGCCTTTAAATTTCTAAAAAACCCAATAAAACCTACTTTACCTTGTTATTTTCTACAAATCTCCTTTATAACAAGGATATTTAAGTGTCAAACTGATTCTCCAATCTTCCTATCATCCAGATTTAATATTCAGCCCATCTAATAGGCATTTGAACCTATGGGCTAGAAGAACCTTAGTTAACATATCTGACAAATTTTCAACTATATGAACCTTGACCAGTTCAACATCTTTCTGGGCCACAACTTCTCTAATAAAATGAAATTTGACATCGATATGCTTAGACCGTTCATGATGTGATGGATTCTTCACAAGATGAATAGCACTATGGCTATCACAACGGGCGATAGGAATGAACTCCTGCAACAACAACTCACCTGCTATTCTTTTCAACCACACTACCTCTTTCACAGCTTCACCCATTGAAATATACTCTGACTCAGTAGTAGACAAGGCAACAACTGACTATAGAGCAACCTTCCAACTGACCAAATTACCAAACAAACGAAAAATGTGACCTGATAGAGATCTTCTTTTGTCAAGGTCTGCAGCATAATCGGCATCTGTGAAGCCTTCCAACAGTGCTGATTTATCACAATCCCTGCTAAAACACAATGATATACTGGCACTACCTTTCAAATATCGAAGCACCCATTTAACTGCATTCCAATGCTCCTTCCCAGGATTTGACATAAACCTACTTATCATACTCATAGCATATCACAAGTCAGGCCTAGTACAAATCATCAAATACATAATACTTCCAACAGCGTTACAATAGGGAATACTAGCCATCTCTAACCTTTCTTGTTCAGTAACAGGACACTGAGATGAAAAAAGCCTAAAATGAGATGCTAAGGGTGTCGAAACTGCCTTATAACCAGAATATTATATTTCTCAAGCAGTTTATGCACATAACTCTCCTGCGAAATGGTTAACAAACCTTTTTCCCTATCTCTTTTCACATCCATGCCTAGGATCCTTTTCAGTTCACCTAAATTTTTCATCTCAAATTCACTACTCAATCGTTTCTTGAGATCAAAATTTCAGAATAATCCTTAGACACCAGAATCATATCATCTACATACAGAAGTAGATAAGTATACGTACCTTTCTGAGATAGTTTCCAATACACACAGGCATCATAAGAGCTCCTGTGAAACCCCTGCTTCAAAATAAAGGTGTCAAACCTGATATACCATTGTCTCGGCGATTGCTTCAGTCCATAGATGGACCTGTGAAGACGACAAACCATGTCTTCCTTTCCTTTCACCTCATAGCCCTTAGGTTGAGCCATGTAGATCACTTCCTCCAATTCACCATGAAGGAAAGCTGTGGTAACGTCCATCTGTTCAACAAACATATCAAAGTGAACAGCAATAGATATAATTAATCGAATGGACGAATGCCTCACCACTGGAGAGAAAATTTCATGAAAGTCAACTCCCTCTTTTTGAGTGTAGCCCTTGGCTACCAGTCTAGCCTTGTACCTAGGCTTGCTGTCATCTTCTGTACTTGGCTTGATTTTATAAATCCACTTTGACTGAATGAGTTTCTGATTAGGAGGTCTTGGAACCAATGACCATGTCTGATTCTTCTGCAATGAGAACAACTCTGCTTCTATAGCATCTTTCCACTGTTCCTTAGAATCAGATACAATTGCCTCATCAAAAGTAAGAGGCTCTGCTTCAATACTGTCAGCTGCACAAGTAAGAGCATAAGCAACTAAATCAACATAACCATACCTCGTAGGAGCTTGCCTTACCCGCTGAGGCCTGTCACGTGTAAGCTGATAGTTTTGTAGGTCACTGCCATTTGAGCCTTCTTCACCAAAATCTCCCTCATCAATCAAAGTTCTCTACAGTTGAGGCTGTCTACCATTAGAACTGGATAACTAATCACTGGAATCACCTGAACTAACTGATGGTTGTGCCTTAGAATCAATTCTAACCTCTGCCTCAACCTGATCAACTGTCTGCTGTTTCTGCTGCTCTTTGACACGAAATGGCATCTCTGTTTCATTAAAGGTCACATCTCTGCTGATAATGCATTTATTTCTGCCCTCTTCCAAACACCAAAGTTTATATCCTTTAACACCTGAGGATAGCCAATAAACATACATTTCAGTGCCCTCTTGTTCAACTTCCCTTCCTTAACATGAGCATAAGTTGAACATCCAAACACTCTGAGATGATTCAAGCTTGGAGCTTTTCTTGTCCATATCTTCTGAGGAGTCTTTAGGCCTAAAGCGGAAGACGAACTCCTATTAATAAGATAACAAGCTGTTTGGGCAACTTTCCCCCAAAATTTCAAGGGTAATGAAGCATTTGTCAAAAGACATCTTGTACGCTACATAATTGTTCTGTTGAACCTCTCAGCTAAACCATTCTGTTGTGGAGTGTACGTAACAGTGAAATGCCTTGTAAGTCCCTCAGATTTACAAAATTTATCAAATTTGTGATTCACAAATTCTAAACCATTGCTGTCCTCAAATATTTTACCTTCCTGCCTGTCTGGTTCTCAACCTGCTTTTTCCATTCAAGAAATTTCCCAAAAGCTTCATCCTTCTGTTTTAGTAGATACATCCACACCTTTCTTGAAAAATCATCAATGATTGACATAAAGTATCTCGAACCTCCCATAGAAGGTACCTTTGTAGGACCTCACAAATCTGAATGAATATAATCTAAAATTCCTTTAGTAGAATGCTTTTCTTTCCCAAACTTCACTCTGGTAGACTTTCCCATTATGCAGTGTTCACAAAATGGGAGTTCAATGTCTTTAACTCCTCCAAGAAAACCTTGTTGTGAAAGAGCTTGCAGACCTCTTTCACTCACATGAGCCAATCTACTATGCCATAACATAGATTTATTTGTTTCTTTCTCAGATGCAATAACAGCACTACCTGAAACTGCAATACCTTCCAACACATAAAGACCATTCCTCAAGGTACCTTTAGCTTAACTAAAGAACCCTTGATGACCTTCAGAACTCCATTCTCATATTTATAAGAATAACCTACTCTATCTAATTCGCCCAGTGAAATTAGATTTCGTTTGAGTTCTGGAACATACCTTACATTTGTAAGAATTCTGATCATACCATCATGTGTTGCAATTCAAATTGACCCAATTCCTTTTACATCACAAGCACCATTATCACCAAGTAGAACTGATCCCCATCATTTTCCTGAAAGTCAACCAAGAAATCCCGATTAGGAGTCATGTGAAACGTGCACCCTGAATCCATAATCCAAGCATTCTGAATGTCCCTGTTGGACACCATCAAAACCTCTACTGAATCATACCCATCAGTAATGTTTACTGCACTAGAATCCCCTATATGCTTGCTACTTGATGCTTCCTTGCTCTTATTCAAAGGGCAGTTCTTTCTAAAGTGTCCTTCTTTATGACATAGGAAATACTTTTTGCTTTTCCCCTTTGATTTCGACCTGGATCTCGACTCTTTCCCTTTTCCGTTCTTTTTCTCATTTCTGCCTTTGGCCATGAGTAACTGTCCATCCTTGCGTTCCTTTTTAATCTCGAGATTTCTCGTTCTTAAGGCATCCAACACTATATCCATGGACAATGAATCTCGTCCATATTTAATAGCTTTCTTAACTTCTCAATACGATTCTGGCAAAGAATTCAGAAGAATAACTGCTTGATTTTCATCCGACATCTTCTCACCTATGTTATTGAGATCAACTATAATCTTCTGGAATTCATCTAGGTTCTCTTCTAAGCCTTTACTTGAGTCCATCTTATATCCAAAGAATTTTTTTTTAGATATAATTTATTTGGCAAGGACTTGGTCAAATAAAGACTTTCCAATTTCTTCCACAACTCCACTGTAGTAGTGGCCTCATCTACTAGCCTAAGCACTCTATCTGACAGATACAGAATTATTGTTGAATAGGCCATCTCATCCATATCCCTTTTTTCAGCTTCTGTAATTATTGGTGGAAGGTTATCTTCGTCTAAGATTTTGGCTACCTTTTGTTGTACCAGAATAGCCTTAATTTTTTTTCTCCATAACCCGAAATCACCTTTCCCGTCAAATTTAATAACTTCGAACCGTAAGACAACGAAGCCATCAGTTAAATTAATTCCAACAAAAAAATCTGAACAAAGAATATGTTAGCACACACTACCGCACAACCTCTTTGGATCAACTGGAGCTCTGATACCACTTATGAGAGTTTTTGAACCTAACTTAGATGGCCAAACAGGATGCAAACAATCAGCAGAAATAAAACGAAAGCAGTAAAGAACGCCAAGATATATAGTGGTTCGACCAGTTTGGTCTACATCCACTTTGAGAACCAGCTTGAATTAATTTATTAATGAGCAATAAAGGAATTTTACAAATTACAGATAATCAACGAAATCACCAATCTGTAATTTTAAGTATCAACTCATACCGAGAGATCCGCACACAACGTCGCCTCTGTCTACTGAGAACAACCCACTGCAAAACAGCCCAAAACAGTGTGCTACCCGCCTCTGATCGGTGAACCACGCACAGACCCGTGCCTCTCTCACTGCCGACAACCACTGTCGAACGCAACCACCACGACGAACCACTGAACCACTGGATTCAAGCCCATGCTACTGCTCAGATCGACGAAGTCCGACCAAGCTCGAACCGGCCACTGCTCCTCCACACAAGAACCGGTTGCAGCTCTTCCACAAAGCTGACACCCAAGTCCAGCCGAGCGACTCTTCGATCGATGACCTCTGTCTTTATTCCATTCGACTGCGACAGCTTCAACACCAGGCGGTGCTTTTTTTCCCTTGTAGCTGCTACTATTTTTTTCTCTTGGCCAAAAGGGTACCCACGAAAAAAGGGCCTAATCTTGGAGAAGATAGGGATAATTACAAGTTTGTCACTGATCAATAATTACAATAATGTCATTGGGCCTTTAAATTTCTAAAAAACCCAATAAAACCTACTTAAATACCTTGTTATTTTCTACAGTCTCAAATAAATTATCCATATGTAGTTTTATCAAAAAATCACTTCCAAATGACTTTATCAAAATTTTTCAACAACCAAAATTAATCCACAAGAGGGTAATCAAAGCATAAAACTGACCAAAACTCGCTAAAACAAATTCCAATTTCACTGAACAATACCCCAATACCTTCACAAACTTGAATCCAAAGTTGAAACACAATGGTCAACCAATTGATGCCAAAAGTAAATGAGTATTCAAGAATCAACCGAAAACAAACCCAAACGGCAGAAATCTTACCCAAATCGATAGATCCAGTGATGGCAAAAGCGAACGACACTTGAGCAGTGGTGGACGGAGGTCATGAAGAAGAAATCGACGCGGCGACTTTAGGCGGCGTCGGACAGGCTCACGAACGTGAGGAAGAAAAGGGGGTGGGGTTTGACTTTTTATAAAAAAAAATAATAATAATAAAACAACAAAAAATGAAGTAAATATAATTACATTTAATTCCTTTCCGTTTTATACTATTAAATTTCTTTCTGTTTCAAAAGAAAATTAATTCCTGCCATTAATTTTTAATTTGAATTTCAAATTGAATAATTTCACGCCAACAATTAAATTCCCGCACTTATACTTGAAGTCCAAAATTCTAAAAAATGCCCTCCAACTAATAACAATTACTGAAATTTCAAATAATAAAGTTACTGAAATTACATTATTACTAAAAAAATTTACGGGGTGTTACACCTACTCTCATAGACCTAGCTTGTGTAAAAGGAGGACCACCTTCTAAACTAGAAAGGGAGTATACTTTGACTCTCCTCTCTCTTTACATTATGATATTTCTAAGGCACCGTTTCCTTCTAGGTTGGCAAGACCAAAAAAAATTAAAGTAGACAAGGAGTTGTAGGACACATTTAACAAAGCGAAAATCAATATCCCACTCTTGGATGCAGTCAAGAGATTCCTAAATATGCCAAGTCATTGAAGGAATTTTGTACAAAAAAGAGACAAACCAAGGAAAAAAAGAGAATAGTGGTAAGTTTGTCAGTTTTTACAATCTTGTAGAAAAATTTACCAAAAAAACAGAAGGACCTAGGTATGTTCTCAATTCCTTGTATGATTGATAATAAGAAAATTGAGAAGGTTATGTTAGATCTAGGAGCATCCATTAATGTCATAAAAATTAAATGATTTGCATGAAACTAGAGTGGTGATTCAATTAGCTAATTAGGTCATTCATTTATCCCATTGGAGTGGTAGAGGACGTTTTGGTCCAAGTGAATGAGTTAATTTTCCCATTAGATTTCTATATTCTAAAAATGGAAGAGAGTAGTTCTTCGGCATTTGCATCCATCTTACTTGGTAGGCCTTTCATGAAAATTGCAAAAACTAAGGTAGATGTAGATGAGGGTGAAGGGATTGAATCCCACGGTGGAAATGATTTATCACTTTTTCCTTTGATTTGGAAGATGAAAAATTACATAATTAAAATAAAAACTAGGAGTATTTATGGGTTGGGTTGGGTTGAAAGACTTTTTAGACCCAACCCAATTGTTCGGGTTGTAAATTTTTTCAACCCAAATAACCCTTGTTAAAAAATGAACCTAACCCAATCCAACCCATAAGATGTTTATTTATTTGGATTAGGTTGGTTCGGGTTAATTTGGTCATTTATTTAAAATTTTGTTCTAAAAAGAAGCAAAACGTAAATATGTAAAAATCTAATTTAATTATTTTCATATATTGAATTAAGATTAACAACTCCATTTCAATTTATATAGTGAAAATTTTCTTTCTATAATACAAAGAAACTACTTTTATAAATTATTCAAAAAAATTGGAACTAAATAAAATTAAAATCAATATATATATAAATAATTGTGTTATAAGTAATAAAAAAAATATATTTTTTAAAGTTAATAATAAATTTGGATTGATTCGGGTTGGTTCATGGGTTATATTGGTTTGGGTTATATTAGGTGAACCCATGAACCAACCCAACCCATAAAATATTTATTTATTTGAACCCAACCCAACCCAACTCAAATGAGTTGATAACTCAACCCAAACCACACAGGTTGGGTTGGGTTGGGTTGATCGATTTTTTCGGGTCATCGGATTTTTTGAACACCCCTAATAAAAACATACAAAACATGTCACATGTTGTATAATAGGTTAAGCATAAACTTAGAGAATTTGAGAAACATACTTTTGAAGGCTATCTTCAAATTTTCTTCAAATCTTGACATCCATGGTTATTGAGCCCCTCCAACACTAGGGATGCCTCCATAGCATCTTTTTTGCTATAATTCTGGCAAAGACTTGCTTGTGGGAGAATATTTTGATAGATTAATAGAACTTTTAAGAGAAGTTTTTCCAGAAATTCTTCTTTGTGTTATGAGATTTAGAGAGAAAGATAGAGGGATGATTATTGTTGAGATTTCCTTTAACCCACAAACAACTATTGATAACTTGTAGAAATACAAATTATTATAGTCCTTTATTTAGAATAATTAAGGAAATTCAGAAGAAATGCATTAACTTGAAATGAAATTTATGTAAATAAATAAGCTTTGCATTTATACATTTACAAAACGCATTATCCTGAAAATTATAAAATCTAGCATCTTTGAATGCAGGATTTTGATCAAAATAAGCAACGTTCAACTAAGGAAACGAACTGCAGCCATGGACGCATAAAGAGATCAGATCGACTTGCATGTGAAGAACCATGTGTTGAGCAAGAACATGAAGAAAAGAAAAAAATAAACAATGCGTGGTGGACGTCACATCAAAGTGCAAGTTGGTAGCTAATTTGAGATAGTCGGGATAGAACCAGTGAATCTGTGACGCAAGTATTCAAGCAGCAAGCATGGAATTAAATGCAAGGTGTCAAATCATTATTAAAAAGAGGCTAAGAAGCTTCCTTTTGACGCCTATAAATAGCCCATCGAGATTCAAGCTAAGTGTTAGACTTTCTACCAAGAGATTGGTCAAACTTTTGCCTAACTTTTTCCCCGTTTCCACTATTGTCTTCAACCTTGAGCTCTTCTTAGAGTAATTTTGAGTGAGAGTTCAGTTTCTTCTCTGAAACGCAAAAGAGCACCATCTACTTTCATTGTAACTACTTTGAAGTAGCTACCATCAAAGCCAAAGGGATCAAGACATTGCAATCGGCAGCTTGACATCTATATTTCTAAACCTTACTCCATTTTTTAGTTTGCATGATAAAGGAAATAGATTGTGAAAATTAAAAGGGGAGGAGCTTCGAATCCGTAAAAAGGTCTAGCCTAGACGTCAAGAATCACCACATCTTCAATTGATCAAAGAATGTTCTAAATTAGTTACATAGTCATGCAAATGCTTAGCCACGTTGCTTGAAAATGGCAAGTCAAGTGCCCTATATTATCTAATTGCTCAAAACAACGGGGATAAAGAGGCATTCCATACAAATTAAAACTACACTAAATTTAGGGCGAAAATGCTAAGACAATTAATTAATAGGGAAAGCCTAATTAGCTAATCAATTAGATTCTCACTTTAAATTGACTATGCAATGTTAATTGATTAGAAAGCTAATTAACTCACAAACATATATCAATCATGCTACTTTAGGCGATTAATCACACAATAAAATTGGGTTGTGCATCATTCTTCGGCAGTCGGAAATAGCAATGCAAATTACAAGAGACTTATTAAATCAATCACAAATTACCTTTCTATCAAACAAAATTAGAGTAAGAAACACAAGCTTACAAGATAATCCATAATTTCTCAAATAAATCCTCACAAAAACTACCAATGGGATTTTTCCACTCCTAAACTAGAATTTACTTACCTTAACCACTCATAACGTGTTTAGTCTCAAATATAACTCCAAATAGTGAAATACAATAGAACAGGATGGGGGAATCAACAAGAAAGTCTTAATTGAGTTGTTTGTTTACCTAATTGAAAGACGATAATATATATGTTTGGGTTTTTTTATTTTAAGAAAAACTTAATAAAGAGAAATGAATTGACTCCTCGACAATGAAACCAATTTGATGTGATGATTATCGAGGTCTTCAATCAAATAAAGTTTATACTTGTACCAATTTAAAGCTAAAACAAATTGTAGTATTTAACAGCAAACCAATTGAATCATAGAGAGCTAAACTTGGCTTCTCTAAGCTAAATTTAAGAATAGGAGTTTGATAGGTGAGTTAACTAACATGCAAACAAATGCAAGAAGGTGAAAATAAAGATAGTGGTGAGGGAGTAAAGGGTGATCGTCTAAGAACTTATTGAACAAATTTAGAGTCAGTCGGGCTACTTAATGATTTTGTTCATTAGTTACTTATTGAAAGATGATACTTAATTTATAGCCTCATAAATTAAATTGAAAATCCTGATCAAATTTCGTATTAGATAAACTAATCCTTTCAATATCGAATTCACTTCTAAATTAACTAAATAATTGGTGATGAAAAGCACACCATGCTATTCAATCAATATGCATTAAGTTCAAAGATTAATTAGAACGATAGATTAAATCGGTCAAGTTTAACTTATCCTTTTTCTATTCTCTGGATCTATTATAATCAATATTATGATAATCATGAAAACGCCATTAATTGACCATAACCATAACCTATTCACTACTCATTAAACATGTATTTGTGACAATCACGAATCCAAACGCGTGGTTAAAGAACATGAACAATCAGCATTTAAACGATTAAGTTGTCAAGTTAATCTAAACTAACTATTCAAGGATTGAAATGAAGAATAGAAAATAATAAATAAGCAGTCAAATTACATCTAGTTTAAAACCTTACGAAAACCACAAGTTCAAGCCCAACCTACCTTTAAATCGGCAACACAAGCCTACTAAGACATCAAAACCCCAATCCCAGCCTACGTCATATCGCCGATTACATAGCAAAACAAATGGTGTTTTCATACTATTTCATTTAGCTAACTTTTATGGCCTTCAAATCCTCTACTAAAGCACAATTCTAATGCAAGGCCCCATTTGGTAGTAATTTAGTAACTAGGATGGATTTTGTTAAAATTAAGTACTCAAACTTTAGTAGGTACAAATTTAGTTATTGTACTTTAAAATTTATAACAAGTTGATCCCTCTCATGAATAATCTTGTTTTTTTTAGTACTATACATGTCATGAAATGCATGTTTATGATATTTTTATACTTTTACTTAGTACAAATGGTCATTTACATGTGTTTTACCCTGTCATATGGTCTTAATTGGATAAAGTGGTCTTATGAAGATTCTTTTAGTGTCAAAAGTTGGTTTTTACTGATTTTGATTGAATTTATGAGTGTTTGCAAGAAATGTTGACTGTTTTGAATAAATTAAGTCGATGCACGCGCCCGCACCACTTGAAATCAATGTGCCCGCATCGAAACCTTAAATTTTGAAATTTGACCTAGCTGTCTGCAGTTGCGACTCTCTCGATCTAGAGCCTTTTTTAGCACCAGAATTGCCTGGTAGACCTTTGCAGCATCAATTTCAGTCCTCTTTCAACCAATTTGACCTATAAAATGATGGGAAGCCTCCTCTTTCAAGCAACCACAATTCACTCATGAAATTTAGCCATCCTTGGACGAAATATCACTTTCCCTCAGAAAACTTCAAGAATGAAAGTTCCTCTGAAATTCAATAACTCTAGGATTCATCCTTGAAAAAGGATGATCCAACCTATGGAGAGATTAGGAAAGTGAGAGTAAAGAAGTCTCATATTGTATTTTGCAGCATTACTTTAGTTTATCTTTGCACTTTTCTATTTTCTTTTCTTTTCATTTGTTGAACATTCATCTTGTTATCACAATTATTGATATAATGAAATCCATTCATTGGTTCTTAATCATAATCAGCTAAATTCTCTAAGGGATTCGGCAATGTGGATACCTTAGGGCTTTATGGCTTGAACAATGCCTATGCTATTGGGATTGGTGTCCTAATTCTCCTGGAGTCTCATTGTTTTGTTAAGATACACATTGTTCAATGAATAAAATAACTGTTATTTAATTCTAGCATTTACTCATATCCAATAAACAAAGCTCCTTAGTTATCTTATGTGAACTTAAGCATATATATGTGATATACAAGTGGATCATGCCTTAAGTGATAACCTAAATCGGTCTGTAGTATAAGGATTAAGGTGGGATACCTGATCCTTGTGACACTATGGATACAGCCCGCTTTGTAGAGATTTGTAAATGTTGTAAACTACTACAGATGGTAGATCCTGACCATTCGTGTGGAGATGTGGAACAGGGGTATTCTATATAAAGAGTTTGTATAATACCTGGACCACGAGATGACTAGACTCTGTATATAACAACGTTGATACTAGAGACTTGCATCTCACCTAAATGACCATAGGTGATACGACCTCAACCCTGAGTGTTTTTTGAACTCATGCCTTTGAGGGCAGTCCATTGTTTAGTATGAGTGAGAGTGGCCAGATTACCAACTCAACATGCCTACCTTTTTGGAGACTTGTCTGATCTAGGAGCTGGGAACTCAATCCACAAAATGGAATTCACTCCTTTCCCGAAGCAGGGATAAGTAGAGAGATTGCTCCTTTAAAGGCTGATTCTGGGGCTTGAACATAGTGGCCATAACTTCTCTTTGGAAGAGAAGACTCATTCATAGTAGGATTATGACTTATATTCATTAGAGGGATTAGTGGTACTTAAGAAGACAGATGTAACAACAGAGGCATAACGGTTATTGGCCTAACTATACTTACGAGCGATCTATGAACGGTTGTCACACTACTGATTGGTTAAGATGGACACATAATATATCTGTAGTGAGGAGAGTTCAAGTGTCAGTCTTTAGTGGAGTGCCTAGCAGTTAACGGATGGTGGATCCCATGACTAAAGAGTTTAGTCAGTTATTCATGTACTGTTGGAGCTTCGGATCTACAGGTCCATGAGGTCCCCTTGGTAGCTTGGATTCTGTTGAGAATCAGTTCTTGGTATTGATTTGAAATGTTCAAATTGACAAGAGGTATTTTGATTATATATGATATAATCGGTATGATGTATAAGATACATCTAGTGGAGGATTGATGTAAATGAGATTTACATTAAGTACCATAGAATAGAAAAAGAACTATGTATGTTTCATGAGATGAAATATTAAAATTATAGGTTATAAATATAGTATGATAAGTTGGTTATCATTTATGTTTATAATAATATTAATTATTAGACAATTAATAATTTTTCTTTTAAATAACCAAAGTAGTGGGTGATTATTAGATCATGGTAACCATGAGTTTAAAAGGAAAGTAGTTTCCTATTTTGAAAAGAGGTTTTTACAAAACATTGAAAAGAATTTTTGAGTTTTCTCTCAGCGAAAAGAAACTCATGGAAGTCTTCAAGTAAATACAGATTTACTGCGACGGCTGGGCGAGCTAAACAATCGTGCAGTATTTACTAAACGATCGCATAGCTTTGCTAGACGATCGCTGGCCCAAGGTAAATGATCGTGTAGAGCGTGTACGCGACAGACCTAGCTAAACGATCGCATAGCTTTTGCTAGACGATCGCATAGCTTTAACTAAACGATTGAGCATCGACCTATACGATAGGTCTCTGACTTTTCCCACTTGCCCAGCCGTGTACGTGATCGTTGTTTTCACCGTTCGTCTGCTTCACACCAAGTCCGAATAGAGCCCACCCTCTGGATTCTCACACCGAGAATACCAAGGTCGTCTTGTTGGTGATGTCAGACTCAACTCGACATCGTCAAGTTTTTTCGGAGGCCATTCGTGGTGCTGTAGAGGCCGTTCGTGTCACTGAGGACGAGCGTGGTATCCATTCGTGTTGCGAAGGAGTTCGTGACCGAAGAGATCGCTGAGGAAGAGCGCGAAGTGTATGTGCGGTGTTCGTGCGATGTTGCAATAGTGTAGATCGAGCGCTCGTGGTTGTGGTTGTGGAAACGTTTCTGCATATGTGCATAAAGTCCTCTTTATGCATTTGTTGTTCATGCTATAATTTCTGGAATTTTTTGTATAACCGTCTGTTTGAAGTCGACTGTAAATGATTTGTTGATTCATGATTGTAATTTGGAATAGCCTTGTTCCGTTGCTTGTGGAAATCTCGCTTCCGATTTCCTTCATATGCTTCATATCGCTTTGATTTGAGCATTTTCTTTATTGAATTTATAGATAAAAGTTATTTCAGTACAAAAATTTTGGACTTTAATGTCAGTTGAAGAAAGTGAAATCGGATGTATAATGTCGGTTTTATTTTTTTTTTAAAGAATGGATCTTTAATGTTGGTTTTAAACCGACATTAAAGATCCGCTTATTTTTTCCCTCTTCACTCTCCCCCTATTTTCTATTTTCCCCCCATTTTTTTCATTTTTCCCTCTTCACTCTCCCCCTATTTTCTTTTTCCTCTCATTCTCACACTTCCCTCTTCAGACCCTCTTCTTTCTCACTTCTCTCTTCCAAACCCTTGCCATTCGTCCGTCGATCATAGGTGAAGAGTCTGTCATGGTGTAGATCTGGCTTCCGTGTAGGTCTGTTCATTGTGCAACCCACGCCATCGCACCTAGTTGCCCGGATCTACTATTCGTTCTGTTGAAGCGCCATAGCCAACCCGGATCTGATCGTGGGTGAAGCTCGTTCTGTCGAAGTGTCATAACCCGGTTTGCTGCTTCTTCTTCATTTAGTTTTCTGTGTCTTATACTCTCAGTTTGATAAATAAGCACCCATACACTAATCATGTATCTCCAGATCTGAAGTTCATATTCCCACGTGGTGTGTGCCGTCGTTCTTCATTCGATTTTCCCTCACCGTCGTTCCGCTGCCGTTCATCATTCGATTTTCCCTCGCTACATGTCTTCAGATCTACCATTGTTTGTCTTTGTCCACCGCGCTACGTCCAGATCAGTATGTTCTTCTTCTCTTTCCTCTCTTAAACTCACAACAAGTTTTGTTCTTATGTTTACGTCTCTCAACTATTTGTGTAAATGTCTCAATGAAAGCCAGTTGCGGTTTCACTCCAATATGTCTCTCTGCTCCTAGATTTGGGCCTTTTTATGTGTCTATGGCCTTTAAAATTCGATTTGATTAATGGTTTTATTGTATATGATATCTTTGTTGAAGTATTGGCAAGAGGCGTTACCAAGAGTTACTCATGCATTGGGTATACATGAGCAAGAGCAATGAAAGCGAAATATTGAGCGCAAGGCGTTGGGTAGACCATCGTGTAGCAAATGAGCAGTGCTACATGATGAGGTAGACGATCGTCTAGTAAGTGAGTAGTGCTACACGATGAGGAAAGCGATCGTATAGGCAAGCATTGGACAATCGTGTAGCAATACGGGAAGCTAAACGATGAGGTAGACGATCGTATAGCAAATGCGCTGATGATCGTGTAGATATACGTGCGGCGTTAAACGATGAGGACTGATGCGCTAGACGATCGGGCTATACGATAGGCAAAGTACTACACAATCAGTGTAAGCACTAGACGATAAGTGTAGAAGCTGGACGATAGCGCTAGACAATAGAATTGAGCATTAAAGCGATGCGCGGGCGCTAAGCGATAGACTACACGATGGCCCTACGCGATGGGCATAAGTGCTAGACGATAGTCGTGCTGTGCTAGAGGATGAGCAAACGCACTACACGATAGGCAGAATGCTAAGCGATAGGCGATGACGTTAAGCGATAGGCAGATGAGTTAGACGATAAAGCGTCAACACTAAACGATGGAGGTAAACGATGGCCGCGATAGCTAAACGATAGCCTATGACGAGATCGTTGAGAGCGAGATCGTTTACTAAACGATTGAGCTACACGATGGGTCGCTAGAGTTAAGTGATAGATGCAGGAACTAAACGATTGATTGGCTTGAGAACATATGCATTATGCTAATTAAATACTCTAAAAGAATGTTTGACTCATAGTTTTAATAAGTTTTAGTTGATGAGTCCAACTTCATCGTTATGCTGCTGAAAATTTTCCATCGTCTTTGTATCTCATATCTACGTAATCAAGCTTCTCTTCTTCAAGAACTTGAAAAAGAAGATTCTCACATTTATTCAACTATTGAGTTTTCTTGTTTTGCAGGTGCAACAAAGGAATAAAGATTTGGTATTATAACCTCTTTATGCTTTTTCTTGGGGAACTTTAGACCCAACATATTCCCTACAAAAATTTTGCTTTGAATGTACTACCAAAAGCGAAGGAAGCTCTCTGGGTCCCTACCAACGCTGGGGTGCAAAAGCATAGGGAGTAAACGGGATTAGATACCCTGGTAGTCCATGCCGTAAACGATGAGTGTTCGCCCTTAATGCGGATCAAGGGCCCAACTAACGCATGAAACACTCCGCCTGGGGAGTATAGTCGCAAGACCGAAACTCAAAGGAATTAATGGGGGCCTGCACAAGCGGTGGAGCATGTGGTTTAATTCGATACAACGTGCAAAACCTTACCAGCCCTTGACATATGAACAACAAAACCTGTCCTTAACGGTGCTGCATACAGGTGTTGCATGGCTGTCGTCAGCTAACTTTCATACAAGTGCTGCATGGTTGTCGTCAGCTCATGTCATACACATTCCCAATAAACATGGTTAGTTAAATATAAATTCTGATCACATTTTCACTTTCAATCCTTTGTCTTAAACCTTTTTTTATTTGTGATCCTTTGAACAATAGTGGTCAGACAAAGATGCCTATACCCAGACACTGCTGAAGCTGGGGGGGTCTGTTTAAGAAGAATTATGAAGGGATCGATACTTACCAAGTGGCGAGGGACAGTAAACTCATAATGTTTGTAAAATCGTATGTTTGTATTACTTCTAATTTGTGTTTTCAAGGGCTGAATTATTGTACGGCCTTTTAAATTATAATTTTATAGCAGAATTTGTGGATTAAGTGTAATAAATTTGCAATCCATACATAAATAATATGTCATAGCCATAGTGTTCGATGATGATGTGTCATGTTATACTTTTTGACGGAAAAAATGGATTCGGCAACGGAATTTTAAAAAACGGACAATAATTGATAAAACAAACAGATTCTAGGCTTCAATGTCGGTTTAAAGGGCTTCATTTGATTCTTGGGCTTTAGTTGCAACCGAGGGCTTTAATGTCGGTTGCAACTGACATTAAAGACAGACATTAAAGACAGTGTTATTAAAGCCCAACCGACATTAAAGGGCGAAATTCTTCTAGTGTTTAGTTAAACTAGCCACTTAATTTAGCAATATAGTAGAGTCTTAATGTTGAGAAGGTTAGGTTATAAACTTATATCATAAAGGGATATGGAATTAAGAGCCTAGAAATAGGATTGTCATGTAGCATTAGAAATAAGGGACACCATAGGATAGAGAAATTGCATGAGAACTAATTTAAGATCCTACTAACCAAAGAAATATAGGCATTAGTTGATTAGAGCTCCTAAAGAAACTTGACACAAAACCGAATAGGAGGAGTTTCTATCCAAGACTAAGCCACTATCTAGGTATGATACACCTGGTTACCTTCTTCGATTATATTGTTTTCATTGTCTTAATAGAATCAGAATTGGTAGTAATCTCATAGGATGGGATTAGCCTCTTGGAATACTCCAAGATTTATTATTTCATGGACAGTGTAGGCATGCACTTAGACCATATTTACTTTTATTTTTGTGGCCGAATTTAGAGATTACATGGTTAAAAACTGAACTAAAGTAACTATGTAATCTCCTCACTTTTTTTTTTTTTTTTTTGAAAACACCTAACTTTATATATATTTTTTTTAAAATAATTCGTAGAAAAGGAATTGTAATGACAAATTGTGACTAATACGTAATAACATGCGTTAGTTAATCTTCCTTCCTTCTCCTTTATTTATATATATATATTTATTTTTTTTAAATGTTGCAAAAGGCATTCTAGTAATTAGTTGTTTTTTCCGCCAAAAATTTAGGAATAATTGTATAGTTGACCTATTAGAGACCCAAAATATAAAATGATTTTTCTAAAAAAAAATATCAAATGACCTTTTGTTGATGTAATGGTCGAGTAAATTTACGAATTTACCCTTCATTCCTTATTTCCCCGTTCCTTCTTCTTCTATGACCTTTTATTGATGTCATGGTGACCACAACTTCTCTCATGAACCAACTTTGACGAAACTTTTTTTTTTCTCTTTCCTACTTTTTCTTCTTTTCAAGTGGACCAACTTTGGTGAAATTTTTTCTCTTTCCTTCTTCTTCTTCTTCTCCATCACGACCAACTTTGGCGAAACTGTTCTTTTTTTTCTCTTTTTTCCTTCTTTCCTTGTTCATCTTCTTCTTCTTCAACGCGACCAACTTCGACAAAAAACCACGCACTAGCTGCGGCTATGAGAAAGGAGAATGACTTGTGAGTGAGGAAAAGAAGAGAGAGCGGAAGAGTGAGAGTGAGAGAAAGCGAGAGGATAGTGATTTGTGAGTGAGGAAAGGAAGAAAGCAAGGGTGAGAGCAAGATGGGCTTTTTCCACGTGTGTGACTTTATTTTGATAATATCACCCGAATGTGACATCAATAGAAGGTTATTTGATATTTTTTAAAAAAAAGGGATCATTTGTCATTTTAGGTCCAAATTTTGGGTCATCCATACAAATTTCTAAAAAATTATCTTAAAAAACTTAAGTTCCATAAATAACAATTATATAAAATAAAATATTTATATTTATTATGTTAATAATATTTGTATTTTATAGACAACTCAGTTTCAATCCTCACAGAATTCGCCAACTCAGATTACATTATTACACTTTTTTTTAGAAATTACATTATTACATTTACATAAATGATAATAGCTAAAATGGTTTTTCATTTTTTTTTTTTTATCAAAACCCACGCATATTCTTTGTCTTAGAAACAATCCGACATGAATTTTACCAAAATTGTAGAAATGGGTCGAACCAAGAAGTGTCATGTGAATTATCGTTTAGTTCACTTTAACATAATGACCTTTTCTTTTCCATCTTAAAATTTAGGTATAATTTCAAATAAGTTTGCTATATTATTTAAGCATCGTAATTTAGGTATAATTTCAAACGAGGGTAAATAAACATCATGTTTAAGCATTGAACACGAAAAACAAATACCCCCAACACCTAATTCACAACTATTCAACTCAATATTATAATAAGTATTTCTAACCCTATAACAAGTGGCAAAATGAACATAGTTTGTATTAACAATCTCGAGGTTAAAGGATTCCAGCCTCATTTCAAACAGGAAAAAATAAATAGATAAACTGCAAGAAAGAAGATATGACAAGAATGGCCATTTATTAATGAAGTTCAGAATGGGCAGTAAAATTTCAAAAAGTTCATATATTAAAAACGAAAAGTGTCTCGCCCTTAGCCAATCAGCCATTCATTCATTTCATTGAGCGGCTGAGGAAATCTCAACAAAAGGAATTTTGCAGAATTTTGTGCCAAAAACTCGAGACACAGTGTACCTTTTTTTCAAGACCCAAAAAAAGCCAAAAAGTCTCTGCAGATTGATGAGTTTCTATTGTACACAGCCAAAATGTAAAAAGAATAGTGTTACAATGGAAAACGAAAAAAAGCCCGGTTTCGACTACGGTACCTCTTTGTTTCTTTTGGCCTCTCTGCTTTCAGCAGGTCCATGATGATGATCTCTTGATCAGTGGCTTCATTTGCTTGTCCTCTTCAAGTGAAATCATCCCCAAGTGTGATGGATCTTCCAACATCATCTTTGCAACCAAGTATCCAGCTATCGACCATGTCTGGTATTTCCTTGCTTGTTTTCCAATGTATCTTCCTAACTTTCCATCATAGTATTCGGGCCAACTATCCTTCAGCAAACGACTCTCGGCTAGTTCGATGGCTCTTCTAGCAATCTGTGGTCGTCCAGTTTTAATGCAGGCGGCTGTTAGCAGCCATAGTAGCACTGCATCCAAAGCAAGGAGAAAGATGTCAGCATGAAAAAACAAGCCAAAAGATGAGATTAACAACCAAACTCCACGATCTTTTACTGCAATACGCAATGCAGTATCGGTAAATGATGATCCTGACTTTCTGTGTCTCATGAATCGCCTGCATTGAGTAATGAAAATAGGCATATGTATAATTTTATGCTAGAACTAGAATAAGATGCCAAGCCATCTTCAGATGCTTTGAAAATTCTAACCACTATTTTCCTTCCCGATTTCCACATAAAATCAGGGGTCCACAGAAAATTATGGATACTTGCTGCCCTCCAATCTTAAGTTTGAATATGCAGCAAATGTCAAGGATCTTTTCCAACAAGAAAATTTAGGAAAATTTCTAGTGTTTCCCTTTCGTAATCTCTCACAACACTTGTTGCCATTTTATAATTTCATACCATCAATGAAATTGTGATTGAAAAGAAATTGATAATCATACTTGATACTCCAACGACGTTGGAAAGGAACAAAAGGATTTTAAGAGGGGTTGAGAGAACTAGTGATGAGCTACGGAAGTTGGTTGGATTTAACTTTTCGTTATGGGCATCCATTAATCAAGTATCTTGGAATTTCCAGCACAGGGACAACGCCTCTTTCTCCCTCATTGATGATAGTCTGGGCATCCACTAAGTAATGTTATTATACAACCAGGAACCAGCAAAGTTCTCGGTTTACCAGATAACTGTGACGGCAAAATAACTAAAAGAATAAGGATGGTTTTATCGGTTCACAAGAAAGATGTAAGACCTTCAATATCAACGCAGCAAAAGACTATTACTAAACGAAAAGCAAATAATGCTGGAAAATTGATCACGACTGGTACCTTAACTTCACAAGGAATACTCATTATTATCTTGATGTGGGGTCTAAAGTGATAGTTTTGGGGACTAGATTTTTCATTATCAGCATGATAAACATGAAGATTGGAGAAAGCCATTCATAACACTAACATTCATCCAATAAATCTTATCAATGTTATGCTTACCTTGATTCATAACACTAAAGTTCTTGCAATAAATCTTGTTAATGTTTTATGGAATCATCACGTCTAGCAGGGGTCTAGAAAATTTGACATTTGTGTAAAATGAATAAAAAATATAAGATTAAAAAAAAGTTTGCCATAGTGAAACTCATCCATAGCTATTTCTCGTAGTTACCATTTAAGTTCATGAAAACACAGGTTTAGTTCTGAGAGAAATAGAAAGGGGAGAGAAAACTCTGAGAGTAAAGAACAAAAAAGTTGATTTGGGGAGGCAGAGAGAGAGAGAGAAACCAAGAGATAGAAGAACGAGTAAGGGCCTGTTTGGAATGATACTTAAAAATCTTTTTCTAAAAACTCGAAAAGTCATTCCAAATAGGTCCAAACTAAGAGAGCTACTTTAGACGGAGCTGAAAGATTAAAGGAAAAAAAGATTAGGCAAGTGACCTCATTCTTTTTCTTTTACTGCTTCTCTTTATCTTTTCTTTTCTTTTTTTCCTTTCCTGTTACCCTAGGATTTTCAAAAGATAACTATCATCGTGAGCACATGCTTCATGCCTCAAAAGGCCCAAAAGAACAAACCTAAATGCTTGTCTTAGCAAGTTTCCCTTGTCTTAGGAGGCACCTAGCTGCATCCTTCTTAAAACCGGACTTTATAATTACAAAAAAGTGATTTAGATTCTTTATAGATGAAAGTTATATATAGCCCCCAGAAATTCACCAGTTTGCAATTATCATCGTGGAAATTTTTCAAAAAGTACTTGTCTAATACTTTTTCTGTTTTATCATTTAGGTTCCACCTCAGACCTCTAGGCTAGAAGCTATAATCTAGTAGTGGATAAGCTTAACGCTTCAATAAATCATTAAGGGGAAGAAAAAGACAGTTTCTAACACTGTCTTCTTGAGGTCAATAAAATTGATGATTGGCAAATCAAAGTGCATGAAAGGCACTGATGCCCGTGCTAATTCCAAGCCAACAATGTCTGGCACAGTTTACTTTAATTATACCTAAAGCTATTATTAGAAACTCTTACGGATTAATTATAAGAAACAAGATGAGCTTTTTTATAACTTGAAGAGAGAAATGAGTGAATGAACAAACCTGGCCAAGATCCACCATTATGGTAGCTCCACCTTGTATTCTTCGGATCACAACCAGTAATAATTCGCCACTCATGGCTTTCTATGGCAGGATATGATATTTTCAAAGGCATTTCTCCAACCAGCTCTTCCCAGCGTGATTCAATAAGATCCATAATAGCCATTGATTGCTCAGGGGTGGCAAGAGATGATAGAATTGCAACACAATTACCTAAAGCAAACCATCTAAAGTCCATTCGTGCAGGACTAACGTTACCAACAAAGTATCCGCCACGTGTGGGCATGAAATCAAACACCCATTCTGGGATTGAATCTGGGATGACATTGAACTTATTTACAGCTGTATGTGAATACTCTTCAGTTTTATAACGGTAGATGTCGTTTAGTTGCTGGAAATCAAGCCAGAAATAACTCCTCATGTGATAACTTAAGGCATGCAAACGCTTCACAATACGCTCTATGCACTCTTTTCCTTCAGCATCATGTTTCAGCATAGCCAGAGCACATCTCAAGGCCATGAAGAAAAGGGCTTGAATTTCTATAGGATAACCATATATACCCTGGGGAAAAAATATAAAGTTAAAATACATAGGTAAGGTAAATATTTCCCAGAAACAGCTTGTGTTCTTTAAATTTAAACACCATAGCTGCAAAGCAGTCAATGATAAGGTTATCTGTTGCTTTTAACATCTGAAATAAAATCACAGAAGGTTCCAAGAAAATTGATATTCGTGGACCAACATTTGTCTAGTTGATGAGGTGGATGTCTTATCCTTCCATACTTTGTTTTATGAGTATCAGAACATTTTTCATTAGAAACACGACATTTCAAATATCAAAGAAATATGCAAAATAAGCGGAAGACCAACGCCAAGGCCAAAGTAGTAACAAGAAGAAAGCCCTCCAATTAGTCAAAGTATCATCTATGGCTAAATTATCCCAACAAAAATAAATTAATTAATTAAAAAGAGAGGACAACTTTTGTGAGTAGACACCAAATTATTAAAATATTGTTTCTTATCCAAAACAAAAAAATTGCATAATGCTATTGAATTTTTAAAACAAAACATATCAACGCATATAGGATTACCTAAGATTAAGAATTATACCAAACTGCACTAATGAAGTACAAAATCTGATTCCCAAAAATTATACAAAGGCAGCAAAAACGCACTTCTGGGTAGAAAAAGTTGTCTACATGACTGAACTACTAAAGATGTTAATTATAGCTTATGCTGGACTAAAAATAATGGTTTGCAAATAGATAAATTCAGGACAGCTGATTAAATTAATCCCCCAATTTTAAAGACTGAGGCAATCAACACAATTTTAAATTGACCGTGCAGCAAGATCTCTTTTCTGCCTTTCCAGTTAGACAAGGAAATAAAGTTGAAGGAAGAAGGATGAAATCACAGTTTAAACCCTTATTAATTGTTTTAATGATAGGCATCATCACATTACAGTCCACTGAAGGGAAAATAACAGCTGAAGAAGTTAGCTCTTCGAATATACATGCTTCAGTAAAAGACATAGTGTTCTGATAAATACTTATGCAGGACCACTTGTGTTCATTAGGCATTAAAAACGTTAATACTTTACGATGTCAGAAGCCATGCAATATAAGCCATCAAAGCACATCCCACAGCAGTAACACAACACAATAAAATCATTTGTTTGCATCACACACAAATAATTTCATGCAAATAAAAACCAAGTCCAAGAAGTCAACAGTTAGATCATTAAAAGACGTCCTAGAGAGAAATATAACAAGCTCTAGAATAAAAAATTTAAGGACATTGTTGTGACTGCCTCCTCATTCTGTAACCTTTTTTTTCCTTTTTCCTTTTTTTTATGGATTACCCTATTAAAAATCAACTGATGTCATTAACTTATAAAAACTTCATTCTTTTTAGAAAATTTCAGTTGTTACATACAGAGAAATCACATAATAAATTTTAATTAAAAGTATTATCAAATGATAATTATGTAATATGAAATGAAAAACAGCTAAGAGTAACTTCATAACGAGCAAAAGATAAAAAGAATTTTACCATTCTTCGATCAATCATGGAGCATCCATCAGCACAAAGTAGAGTTGGGAATGTATCAAACCCCTCCGAAAGACATAAAGTTAAAATAAGTCTCATTCCCTTCTGACACTCTGGTGTTTCAGCCAGAGATAGATCACCTGTTGACTTTGTATATGCACGGAGAAGAATGATCCACCAGAATCCAGAGTCAACAGGAGCAACTCTTCCTATCGCACTCTCTCCAAAATCAGCAGCGATGGTATCTGTTTTTCTAACAGGATCATGAAGAACCTTAAAGCTAGCTGGCATTGCACCTTCCCCAAGCTTGAATCTGTCTATTCTTTTTTCCCATCCCTGAAGCTGCAGAGTCTTTAACAGGAAGTTCTTAACTATTTCAGGTTCCCCGTTCATCAGAAAAGCCAAAGCACTTGGTACAAAATCCCGAACAAAAACCTGAGAGAAAAGCAATACAAGCGATATATAATTCAGACTTGTGTTAAAGTCATTACTAGTATACGATTATTATTATTTATTTTTTTTTTTTTACAGAAACAACTGCAAGTATACAATTAGTTCTTATCAATTACATAACAAATTGTGGTAAGAAATGGTGCAAGGGGCTCCAGTTTTATGATTTAACTAACTTATATGGTTGTCTAGGACTATTCTTTCCATAAATTGTAAATATAGAAGAAAATCAAACTTTTTGAGTTAAAGTTCTCGATGCATTTTCTAGCCCACAACTTACCTGATAAGTTCTCTGACTTTTAATTTGAACTTTCTCAACAGAAGATAATAACATCTTCAACCTAATATATTAGCTATTCATAATTATTCTACAACACTGCAGTCTCCAGATTCACATGATTGGGGCATCTAGCATGTACCAAATGGTACATCAAAATCATTATCGGGTTTTTTATTGGTTGCAAAGGTATTAACCTGATCATAATTCAAAACTTCCTCCGAGGCATGGTCGTATGCTGCAATGGTTCCAACTGGTTGGCCACGAAAATACACCAAGGATCTCCGCAAAGCCTCCCATGCTTCAGCAATCATTGGGTGGGGCTCAAACGAGTTTCTGGTAGATGAAGCTGGGGTATCGAAACCTGACCTTCCACCAGGTGAATAGGAGCTCTCAAAGTTGTCCAAGCCTCCCCTAGCAAGGCTGATGGACAGCTCACTGAGGGACCTCTCATCAAATGATCTTTGCCTCTCAATATTGAGCTTAGGCTTATCAAGAAGTCGAGAAAGATCATAATCATCCATCTCAGAGATCGAGCAATGAGAGCTCACATTTCGAAGTCCCAGCCCATCCATTTCCTTTTTCCTCTGTCTGCGTTATGAACAGAAAGTTACATCAGAGAGAAACGGTTAGTCATTCATTAAACCACAAGCGTTTCCAGAGCACAATAATAATATTTAAAAGAACCAAAGGACAACCCTCAATTTTTCCAATTCAAAACAGAAACGTAAAGTTGATTGGAAAACCGGCCTTCTATGCTACACGGGCAAAAATACACGAACGTTTAACACTAAAAAGAAAAACGGAAAGAAAACCCATGACTAAAAGAAGGAAATAAAAAAACGTATCATGTCGCCAAGCATCGAAGGAATGTAGACAGATATAGAAACGCTCATTAATTACTAGCAAGTTGATTTGCAAAAACTAAAATTCTCTATTATATTACAAGACATACAGCATATCATCAAACTCCTTTCTAATCCTTTCAGCAAGACGAAAATGTAAAACTGGCCGAAAGAAAAAGCATTTTAGTACGTACAAATATATACACACACTCCATCGCCACAGAAATTATTAACTAATCAACTAGCAAAATAAGAAATCACAAATAAATCAAAGACCAAACCAGAAAAGATCCTGGAGAGAGCAGAGCGAAAACACAAAAACGATAGCAGATCAAGAACACGATCAGGAAAAACGCGGACTCAAAACCGGAAAGAATAAGCTAGAAAAACAATTTCCAGAAAGAATTAAAAAAGAACAAACATCAGAAGATGAGAGCCAAAATCCAGGAGGTAGAACAAACAAACAGAGATAGACATCCATTCAACAGCGTCAAAATCATCAGATCTGAAGCTCAACGAAGGATCAGACACAACAAACCACAACAAAAAAGATAAACATAAAGAGACAGAGAAAGAGAGTATACCTGAGAGAGCAGAAATGAGGAAGGCGAAGCAAGGAGAAGGAGCAGCGGCGGTTGGGCGGAAAATGGTGGCCGGAGAAGGAAGAAAGTTTGGGGAGAGTGAAGGGGAGGGAGAAAAAAAGGAGGAAAAGGGGGAAAAAGAAAAGACGCTGTCAACAGCTGGTATTTATAGCTGAGGAAGCGGGAAGGGGACCGTCCCAGTCCGTATTTCTCTCTCTAATCCAATTCCAAACTAACACATCGGAGTTCCAAACGTAAGGAGAGAGAGTTTAGCGCCACCGGGAACTGCCGGTGACCTGTGTCTGACGTGGACAAAACGACGTAGTTTTCTGGCCAACGTCTGACAATTTTGTCGTTGCAGAATTAAATATTTAATAAAACGGGGCCTAAATTAATATTCCTTTATTATTATTATTATTTTCTTAAGGAAAATGTGGGGTGGGTGCGGATAGTGATTTTTTATTGTACAAAGAAAGGCGATGGGGGAGGGAAGGGGAGCTCATTTATAGGAGAAATCAAGAGCGTGATTTTTGACTAAATCAAGAAGATTGCGGGTAGGTGAGGGCATTTTTTATTTTTTTATTTTTTCTTTATTTTTTATTGTTTCTATTTTGTGGATAAATTTTTCCACATGAACCTATCTTCGATATTCTATCTAATCTTTTTAGGGTTATTTTCGTTATTATGTTAACATCCTTCGAAATCTGTCCATCCCGATAAAAGAAAATGATATATATGTTGAGTTGTATGTCTTAAATCTCGCAGTTTATAAAATTAAAATTACTTTATTTGTAATAAAGAAGTTATTGAAGTTTATTCAATAAAACTGTTATTGAATATGTAAATTGTAATTTAAAAACTAAATTCAATAAATTAAGATCTATAGCTATTATATTGCATTATTGAGTTGATAAAAAAAAACCACAAGCTTTCAGCTGAGTTTTACATGCAATTTTGATTAAATTGCTGAGATTTTGAGTGAAGGAGTTCTTTAACACTTATACACCAAATCAGAAAATTCTCTAGTTTTTCCCTCAGAATTCTTCTAATTTTGGATCCCACCATCCAATTTAAGAGTCTAGGAAATAGTACGGAAGATCAAGTGGTTGTCTACGAACTTTTAGTATGAAGATTCAAGCTGGAACTGAAGGATTAAAGGGTTCTTCAAAGATATACCTCTGAAACTCTATTCTCTTTATATGAACTTGCATGTTTCTTTGCTAAAATTGATGGAATTAGAATGGTTAAAATCTTATTGCTTCCGCATGTTGAATGTCAATACCATCAATATGGACTTTCATGGAAGTAACCATCTAGACTCTGTTTAGTAATTATTTGGTTTTTTTTTTTTTTTTTTTGAGAATTAAGCTTATTTTCTTCTTGTTTCTTCCAATGATATGCATCTCTAAATACAATGGTTGAATTCTTAGTCAAATTTCAAAAACAAAATTAAGTTTTTAAAAGTTCTTTTTTTTAGTTTTCAAATTTTGGTTTGGTTTTTTAAACAACCAGTAAAAAGTAGATAAAATAAGAAGAAATTTAGAAGTGAAAAGAGTGTTTGTAGGTTTGATTTTTTTTTTTTTTTAAAAAAAAAAAAAACAAAATTGTTACCAAACATTGCCTAAATAATTATTACCATACAGAGCCTCAATTTTTTAATTTTAGTTTTTTGTAATTTTTTTTCGAGATTTTAAATTTTGTAATAATTTAGGCCCCAATGAATAATTATTTTTTTTTTTAATTGTTGCGTTGAATTTTTAGTCAAATTCTAAAATCAAAAATAAGTTTTTAAAAAACTACTTTTTTTATTTTCAAATTTTAGTTTGATTTTCGAAAACATTAATAGAAAGTAAATAGCAAAGCAATAAATTTAGAGGTAGAAAGTGTTTTTATAGGCATAATTTTAAAAAATCAAATGGTTACCAAACATTATTAAAGATTAAGTTGTTATAACAGCAACAATCTCGATATAAAAGTTTTAAACAATATTCTCAGCTAATTTTATGTCTTCTTGTGGCCGAACAAGATAACGAATTATTCATAAAAAATCATGAATCTCAACCAATTGCAACAACATCATTCTCTAAGAGAATGCTACGAATTTTTAATAATTCTTCTTTTCTTGAGATCTTTTATCTCGAATTCTTTTTTAAGATAATTGATTGCCTTTGAAAACTCTTTAAGAGTTTAAATTATATTTAAATCATCAACATATACCTTTATAATAATAAACAGCACATATGTGATACAATCACCTAGGTGAATATTTGTTGAAAGAAAAATATCAAAATAATTCATCCATGTGTTTTTGAAAATATATTGAGAATAAATTCTTACCGAATAAATTTGAACTAAATCATAATTTTATAAAAGTTTAGACACAAAAAGTATTTTGAAATTTTCGTTTATTTTTTTTTTTTAAAAAATAAAGTTCATTACATAAGTAGACTGGCAAGTCTTTTTTTTATTATTAGTATTTATTTTTAATCTTCAAGAAAATAAAAGATTATATCATAGGAGTGAGGTGGAGATTAAAACCTAGGGTCTCTTGGAGGAAAATATGGTTAAATCATCAATCTGGTGGTTGGTTTTTTTTTATTTTAATAATTATTATTTTTTAATTTGGTTTGCTTTTATTTTGATGCTATTATTACCAAAAAAAAAAAAAAAATTATTTATATAACTTCCTTACTCTTCTAATTTGTTTCTAGTTATAAATACATATCCCATTTGTCAAAATTGGCACATGTGAGTAAAAACGTTATATGAAACTATACACAAAAATTGATTAATTATGATATATGAGTATTAACCAAATTGAAACTTTTCTCCCTTTTATTGTTAAAAAAAAACAAACTAAAACTTACAAAATAAAAAAAAAACACCAAATTTAGAACCCAAGAATTAAATTAACAATTGAACCAAGCTATATTTAGCAAAATATTGTTACTGATTAGTACTTTTATTACAAATGTTGAAGGTTTAATTAATGAACATGTTGATGGAAATCTTGATATATTCACTTTTATGGTAATGATTTGAATTTATTTAGATTTTATTGTGAAATAGAAAATAAACTAAAAGTAATTAATCTACTACGAGTTGCTAAAAAACAAATTAATCTATCATGAGCAAACATCCTATATTTTTTTAAAAAAATTGAAAAAAAAAAGTATTAAATAAAACTTTAAATTCTTTTATTCACTTTTTTATTAAAAATTGAAAAATATATGTATAATTAAGATAAAATTTGGAAGTCAACATAAACATAAATTAACTGACATAAAATATATATTAACAACATAAAATTGCATCATTTTCTTAATTTATATTTACTCTTTCTCAAATTCGAAGGTTGAACATAAAATCACATCTTCTATAAAGCTGTGAAATGTATATATCAATAATAATAATTATTATTATTATTATTATTATTTTCCAAAGGTATCCCAATTACTTTTAACGTTTAAAGAATAGATAAAATGTCAATGACATTGACACACGATGTTTTAAAAAATCTGACATGTGATTTAAAACTATAATTAAAAATTTTAATGTATTAAAAATATATAATAAGCATCTCGTTATATTTATTTATTTATTCGTGACTTTAATGTCTTTATATTAAATATTGTTTTTTTGGAGATAATATCTTTCTTTTTCTTGAAAAAAAAATCTATTATTCAACATTTTATTTTGTCAAAAACTTTGAATTTATTACACAAAATAAAATATTAAATTTCCAAAAAACAAAATCTATCACTTATAATTTTATTTAGGACTTTTTTCAAATATGATAAAATGAACAAAATTTTTATAAATATAATAAAATTTTACTATTTATTTGCGATAGACCTCGATAGACTAGTCTATCTATGTCATGATAGACCCAAATAGTAGTCTATTGTAGTCTATTACATATAGACGGTAATATTTTGTTATTATTTGTAAATATTTTCAACAGTTTTATTATTTAAAATAATTTTTTTATTTAATTAAAAAATGTCCAAACTTAATATATTAACTTTAATCAACTGGTAATTAGAAAATACTTAAGATTTAAATAATTGTTAATAACGTGCTTTATAAATCAAGGGAAAAAAACATAATAATCCTGAAAATGTTTTTTTTTTCAAAATGCAATGAGTTATAATTATATTATATATTTTAAAATAAGAAAACAACAAAAATAAATTATACTCTAATAGTGATACACATGATTTTCTTTTTCTTTTTTTTTATGATAGTAATACACATGAAAATATGAGTTAATCTCCATAGCCATAATTTATATTCTTGAAATTAAAATATTGGGTGTCTTTTCAAGCTTTCATATCCTAGCGACTTGCAATAACAAAATGTTTAATTAAGTGAATAAATCTGACAAATCTTATCCAATATATTATTTTAATATACCTGTAGGGTTGAGAAAGGACGTTTTATTTAAATATTGCAATTGAAAAAACAGTGAAATATGGTATTTTTAAAAGTAATTAGAGATTTGTAGTATTGTGACAACTTTTTGAGAAGGTTTGAGGATAAAAATAAAAAGTTAAATCGAGGGTTGAAATCAACCTAAAGTAAGTCGAGGGTTGAAATCTCGACCTAAAAAAATTGAAAAGCAAGTCGATGATTCAAGACTCGACTTACATAGGTCGAATCTTCAATCCTCGACATCCTGTTACCTCAGTCGAATCCTATCACTCGCATGCACTTACTATCTCAAGAACCTGCATGTCGAATCGTCGCCTCATTTTAAAGCCACTACAAACCTCAACTTTAAAGCCTTTCTCCATCTGCCTACCTGCTACTTTTGATCCGTAGGTCGAGTTTTACGACATATTATCACCATCGATTCTGTTTACGACACATTGTCAGCAACTTCAATTAAAAAAAAATACAAATTCAACACAGAATTATGCTTATCGTGTCAAATGTCAGTTCCAAATTTGAAAGTTTAATAAAGCCATTGAGGACATCAAAGGAATAAATCGGAGCTGTCTAAGTTTTTTTTACAACATTGGTATTGAATAATTGACTCAAGCACATGGTAGAGGGTTTAGGTATGGGTGGATGACGATAAATCTATGAGAATGCATAAATGGATTCCTCAAAGGAGCTCAAATATTATCGATAAATGATCTTGTTCAAATAACATTCTTCAAGTGCATAAATTATTTTGAAAAAAGACGAGAGAAAATAAGAGTTGCTTTGGAGTATCAAGATAAATACACCCGATAATAATTTTTTCAACAATTTGTTTCAAATATATTTGTAATACTAAGTGAGTAAATATTCAGGTACGTACATGAAAAAAATTAATAAATGGGTTGCAAGATCTAGTAAACACAAAGTACGGTCATATGATTGATATGAAGGTGTATTTCATGTGAAGAACTAGATGTCAAAGCCTCAATGCTAAAGGAGGAAATGTTCAAATGCTGAGGCTAAATAGGTCCGAGCGATACTATTCATGTAACAAATGGCAAACGTTTGACATTCCATGCTCACATTTTATGGCGGTTTGCTCACGTTTTAACATGAACTATGAAGATTTTATTGAGAATTACTATAAACTGTCAAGTACGTTGTATGCTACTCTCCTCAATTTAAACTTATACCGCATGAAGATTACTTGACCACGCACCCTAATATATATGTCTTACATGCTGACCAATCGTTATTGAAGAAACCTGGTAGACCAAAGAATTCACAATACCATAACGAGATGGATTGGACAGAACCAAGCGGTCGACTACGATGTGGGTTTTGTAATCAATTAGGTCATAATCAAAGGAAATGTTCTTCATTACAAAGATAGACTCCAGACAATTAAAGATTTTTATTATTAATATTTTTATCTTGTAAATACTATTTTTATTGTGTAGTTTATTTTTTATTATAATTTATTAAGTTGGACATTATGTTTATGTTTTACTCGAGAAATAAATAATTTTTTTCTTTTAGATCATGTCTTTAAATCCGGGATTGATTCATTCTGATATTTTGTATAACCAATTGATTTATCGATCATTAGTTGTATGGGAAGATCATACCATTAGCGAGATATCTTGTAGACATCGAGAGGCAGTTGCTCATCGCACTATCCCACTCCACCCTAGAATACTACCATTACTTCGTATGTCTTGATTTTATAGAGTTTCCAGATTGGGATTCATTCAGCTAGATTGGCATCTCATCACAACACTGATCGAGGGATGGAGGCCTGAGACACATACATTTCATGTGCCAACTGGAGAGTGACTATCACTCTACAGGACATAGAAGTGTTTTTGGGTTACTTGTTGATGGCGAGTCAGTTTTCGGAGTAATGCATGATGACTGGTTGAATATTTGTCAACTGTTACTTGGTGTGACCCCACCCGCCTATAAAATTAAGAGGTTAAATCTGACATGGTTAGGGACACAATTCCGTGAGCTTGCTAATAATGTAGACGAGGAAGTCATCCTGAGATATACGCAAGCATATATACTACAGATGATGGGTGGAAGTCTGTTTTCTAATAAATCAAGTCAATTCGTCCACTTGATGTTCCTGGCATTGTTAGTTAACCTCTATGATGCGGGACGGTATTCTTGGGGTAGAGCATGTTTGGCATGGTTGTATAGACAACTATGCAAAACAACAAAACCTAAAGTTTGTAAAATCGCTGAGCCTCTGATACTTTTACAATTATGGGCTTGGAACGATTTCCAACAATGGCTCCATAACTCCAACAAGTAAATGACGCGAATTAGTTAGACAAGCCTACAGTTCTCTGTTTATTATTTTAATTCAATTTAATTTAACAAATATTTTTATATAATTGATTTAATTAATTGAAAATCTAAATTATTAATTTAAAAATATAGGTGGAGAGATAAATTTTGTCTGATTAGGACAACTACATATGTAGTTAGTCAGTACATATACATGTTGTTCTGCTTCAACCTGATCATGTAAATTAATACTGAATCAAATTGAATTTTTATTAAAAATTTTTAATGTATTTGTCTTCAATATTTTTTAATATAATATTTTATGTTTCAGATTATTTGGGAACCTTACAAAGCTGTCATGTACACTTTGTCCAATTTCTGTACAAACGATCAAAACATATGGTGGACGATAAGTTCTCTCATATGTTTTCACATTGATGAGTGACATCTTGACATGATAATGAGACAATTTGGTTTCCAGTAGGATGTTTCATCGCCTTGTAATACCGAACCCCTACTATATGACATCGACTTAAGAACTGGATATTGGTCTGAAAAAATTGCACATTTGGTAGTGCAATGGCACTATCGTGCAAGGTTATTGCAGTGGAGTTTCTATTGGGTAATTTGATAGGGATCCACTTAAAATTACATCAATTGGTATAATAATATTACAAGATGCTACGTTACTCGTCTGGGAGTAGCTGTGGCTCATCTGGTATATAAATAAATATTGTCAAATTATTTTTAATTTAAATTTATTTTAAATATTGTCTAATCGTTTTATAATTCACAGAGATCTAACAATAGTAGCCTCCATAATATTGCAAATGATCCAAACCAAGTTCTTACTATATGTAGTAACAACGAGAGCTATATGGAGGAGATAGATTATATGTATGATATACATATTGCTCCTCCTCCAATTCCTAGACGTAGGGGACCTGCTCGAATAGAAGAAGATGAGTTTGATGAGGTCACCCACAATGTGGAAGAATTGCCTTCTATGACGCAGACGTAGAGCCAGACAGGTTATGTCAGTCTGATGATGATGATGCCAACATTTGGTTCAGGATATTATGATTCAAAGGTCGGTCCATCATCTTCATACCTGCATGGATATGAGCGCGACTATGGAGAGCATAATGAATATTTATACTATGAAGCACCTGCAGAGGTAACAGAGCAACATCAAGAGGAACTAGAGCAAATTCAAGTTCAAAGTCGACGACCACAACCAACTCGAAATCGACAACGTCTGCCTTGTAGGACACATTGATTTTTTTTTTAATTTTTAAATGAATGAGATACATTAAATTGTTGTATTAATATGAACATTTTCATTTTATTATTTTCAAATTATAGAAGAAAAAATGAATGAGAATTTATTCTTTTTTTTATTATTATTTTTAAATGAATGAGATACATTAAATTGATGACGTCAACCTTGTTGTTATTATTAAGAAACATGATAACACAGAGTACCTTAAACAAGTAAAAAAATAACATGTTGGAAAGATGATTTTAAGAAAATGGTGGTCAAGACTTGAACACTCGACGTGCATTTCTTAAAAAGAAATGTCAACCTTTGTCGAGTGTTGAAGTCTCGACATATAGAAATTAAACAAAAAAAAGTGTACAAGTCAAATAAATAAACTACCATATTACTCTAAGTAGTTTTGAAACCACAATATTTAGCTAATTAGTTTTAAAAACTACAATATTAATCCAATTTTCGATTGAGAAAGTTATATTTATTAGATGTCCTATAGTTTTAATTACCATTTTTTTTGCTTATGACTTTTCGAAGCCAAGATATGTTCCATTAGGCTTTTATTTGAGTGATTTAGGTAAAATCAACATCAAATACTAAAAATTAATTTTGATTTAAATCTTATTATTGATCATATTTTCTTAAAAAAAAATATCAATACCTATTTCATTACCACTTTAGTTTCTTGCGGTTAATATTTTTTTTATTCAAAAAAACACAAAATATAAGACAATTTAAGTATAACTCTATCGATAAGACACCAACTACTAAATCTAAATGTCGATGGTTCGATTTCCTATCTAAATTTGTTGAACTAAAAGTTAAGTATATAGTGAATACAAACCTAATGTAAAATACATTTTTTTTTACTTTAATAATAGGTGTTTGCATCGGAGAGTACTTGAAGCTACAACGATACATATCGTGTGCTAATATGAGCATGATTATGTAAAACTTATATGAGAAATTTTTACAGATAGGAAAAGTGCCAAACTATTTATTGAAATAGCAAAAGAAAAAAAAAATGATAGACATCGATAGACTTCTATCAACCTCTATCATTGATAGATTTCTATCAACCTCTATCAATGATAGACTTATATAAGTTTTTATCACTGATACCATCGATTATAGACTTCTATTAGTTTCTATTACCAATAAACTTCTATCAATTTCTATCAATGATAAACTTCTATTAGTTTTTATCATTGATAGACATTGATAGACTTCTATCAAGATATAGACTTGTATTAGTTTCTATCAATAATAGATAGAAATCTATCAGATAGATATTGATCACAATTATAATTAAATTTTACTATTTGTGTAAATATTTTTTTCTTATTTTTTTAATTTTGAAAATTCTCCAAATTGTACCACCGACTTCGAAATTAAAATTTTGATAATTAACTTGTACTATTTTTTTTTAAGGTTGAAGGTTGATATTTCCATCCTCGTTAAACTAATAAAAAAAATAAACATTTGTTGAATGGACATTCCACATGGGTATAAATTAGAAAATAATTAATGTATCCCAAATCTCGAACTTGATAATTATAATCTTTATTTGTGTGTGTGTTTTTTTCCCTCCGAGTAGGTGTATAAATTATTTAAAGTAAGTAATAATATCATTAAGGAATTTCCCCCCATTATATAATATAACTTAATTTCCTTGTTTTGGGGCTAAATTATGAGCAGTCAAATAAGAAAGGAATATTTTATCCAAAAAATGAATATTCATTAATTAACATGCATAATATGAATTGAATTTATTTAACATGTTAATTATAAGATTTAAATGGTTGGGTAGTCAATAGCTCAAGATGTAATGTTAATGGACCGTTTTTTAGACAGTTGTAAATATAGACATTAGACCAAAAGTATTAATCGATATAATATAATATAAAAAAAATTACAAATATGACCAAATTTAAATAGTCTATCAGTGATAGACCATATTATTGATAAGAGTCTATCAATGATAGACTAGTAAGAGTCTATCAACAATAGAAGATGTCTAGACTTGGCTATATTTATTGTTTTTTTTAAATGATGTTATACACTTGGTTATTTCTTAAAAATGCTATCAATTATAATTTTTTTTAAGTTCAACACTTGTGACAATAAGAAATCAAACCACCACTAATATCTTATGCATTAAATTTTACTTGAATTGAACTTTGAGACAATTGTGTTTGATTATATTATTTAGTATTGTGTAAATAAATAAATATATATATATATATACGACTTAAGTGTTTGAAAACTTGTACGTTAATATTCATTTTTCAAGATATCTTTTTTCGTTGCTCTACCTGGTGAGGTTTCTAGAGTGGATTTGTAAGTCTATCTCAACTCGTTTTCCTGTCCTTTGAGATGTTGTCGTCTTTTTTTTTTTTTTTTGGAAAACAGAAATAACTTTTAAATGTTTTCATCTTTCACAATTCGTACTATTTTAGAGAATTTGTTGAAATAGTTTTTTTCAACTTGGTCCTTCCTGATCGAGATACTAGTGAGATTCAAATAAAAATTAACTTTTCTTTATCTTATATCCAAACTATGGATTTTTTGGGACTTTCTATGTGAAAAGTTGACCAAGATGAACACCGAGATTGTACATAATTTTTCCAAATATTTCCAAATATTCTCCAAATTTCCACAACTTACACCTAATTTTTGTTTCCATAATTATCCAAATTTTCAAATGGATTTATTAATGATCCAAATGGATCTCGGGTGATTGCATAAATGATCCAAATGGCCTTTCTAAATGGATCTCAGATGGTCGCAACGTGATTTCTTTATGTTAAATTTTGGGAAAGATTAAGTAAGATTTAGGAAAGATATATTGATCTCAATATTCTTCCTGATTGAGAATTTACCAAAAAATCCTAAAAAATTGATAGTTTAAATATATAAAGAAAAAAGTTAAATTCTTATCCGAATCTCGATAGTCAAATATTAGGTAAAACTTATAATTACTTTTAACAAAATTTCTTTTCTCCTCGGTATGTCTTTGAGCAGGTTTGTTAGTTCCTTCTCTCCTATGTTTTTCACATTTTTTTTTGTTGGTGCCCTGATTTTAGACTGTAAGTCCTCTTTTCATACAATATATTTACTTTACCAAAAGAAAAATAAATGTTATCATGTTTTTCTTCACATACTTCAACTATATATTGTGTTAAACGTCAAGTTCGGCGTAATTGTAAATTAGGTCATGTTTATCAATTTATAATAAAAATTGGTGTGATTATATAGGAATTTCATTGATCAATCGTAATGGATCGCAATTATAAATTTAGTTGGATTACTTGATCACGTTTACTTAGAGTTATAAATTTATCAATGTTATTGTTACCATTACTGTTATCTTTTAGGGTCAAACGGTAATGATAACAATAACGATAATAACAACGGTAAATGTGACAATTTCATATTCTCATATTATAACAGTAACAATAACAGTGACCATAACGATATCGATCACTACCGTTACGGAACATAGGTAGATGTAAATGTGATCTTTATTCAAATATGTATTTGGGATAAGTTAGGATGCTAACTTGTAGGATATTAAATCTTAAATAGATGACCACCATGAATTAAACCCATGATTCCTAAGCTTTTTGACCTTTTTTTAATGTTCCCACTATTATTAGATAATTTATTTACTATTTTCTACTCATATTAAAATTGCATGTACAATTACAAATTATTGTAATCTCTAGACTATTATAACTTATAAATTATAATAATTGTTAACTACGTCATCTTTAAATTTTAGAGTCATTGAAATGCTATCTAAATATAAAGCTTAAAATTGGCACGGATGATACCAATGTATTTTTCATTTATTATTAACATTATTATTATAATTTAGAAATAGAAAAGGCATTGACTTGAAAGTGTGAAGCAAATGTTTGCCACTTTTTATTTTATTTTATTTATTTTTTAATTTTAATTAATTAATTACTATTTTTTATTATTTATTTTTGGCAATGCCTTACCCACTAATCATTTTGTTGGAGTTGCCATTTTGGAATTACCTTTATATATATATATATATATATATTATGGGTATTGGAAAATAGATATTTTTTTTACAACAACCGACCACCAAATCACGTGGAAAATTCTGGGGGTGCATATGGGGTCCACGTTAACTTCAAGAGGAAATTTCGTCCACGTCAGCATGGTGAACAGCTGACTGGATAAATTATTAAAACGGCAATCCTCTATGGCTCTTGCTTTTCTATATTTTTTTAACTGCCACATGGTAATCATCGTGGGGTCATTTGTTTTATTAGGATTTTTGAAAACTTTTGATACTTGAAATAGTTGTTCGAAAATATAACCGACATCTTTAGAAATTTAAAATTACCACGGTTGTTTTTAAAATTACTACGTTTGTTTTGCTAGATTGTCATATTGTTTTGTAGGACTTTTGTTCAAATATATCTGAAAATGATGTATTGTTCCAACAATTATTATTACCTATCTTCATATATTTTAGATATTAATTGAACATAATTTAGATTTATGCAATATGTATATGTTTTAATAGTTTAATAGTGAGAAATGGTATGATATGGCAAAATCAGTAAACTTATTTGTCAATATAGTAAAATAAGTTAAAAATAATGTAAATGTGATAAATTGAGTTTCATTATTTATGAATTTAACGACTTTTCAAGAAACGTACATGCTTAATGAAGATACAATCAAAGATCACTGAATCACAAACCAAACTTCATATGATCCACAAATTTAAAAAATGAAATCTTGATAGACCTTGATAGGTTGATATCATTTGTTATTATGAGATTGCACATATATAATTCCATCAGAGTCTATCGGTGACTTATTTTGTTAAGAAAAAAAGTCATATACTTGTAATTCTATTAGTGACACTTCTATATACTTTCATCATGGTCTATCTGCATGTTGAAAAACTTCTAGCACTGTATATCATTGAGAGAAATAAAATCAATGATAGACTTCTATCACTATTTAATAGTGATATAGTAAGATTATACTAAAATGCAAATATGCTATATAATGATACAAATCAAAGATCATCAAATCATAAACCAAACTTCATGTGGTCTAAAAATTAGGACAAATAAAATAAAATAAAACATTGATAGATTGATTGAAGGAATGATATATCAAGCAACGGAAGACACCGAGTTTGAGTTTTAAGCATGTTGTACATATGATATTCGAAGGAGGGTTTAAAACACATATTACCTTTGAAGATATCCTTCAAAAATTCGACTGAGATCCACCAAGAAAGAGCTTGAAACAGCGAGAGGACTACCACCGAGATCTTCTCTACTATGCTCAAGTTGGAATGTGAGGTGGAAGCACTTGAACAAGTTGAATTGATGAAGAACGAGAGCAGGGCCTTCAGGTTATCAAATCAAAAAGTATATTTTTTCATTCTCTCTGATCTTCATGCATGGAGCTTCAATATATAAGTAAAAAACATGCAAATGTATAAGGTTGCATGATGGGCAGCTCCAGCTTGAAGATCATCACCAAGAACAATTGGAATTTGATGATATTCCATCAAACATGTTAGTGGGTTTTTCCTTAAAATGATTTCAAAAAATCATTTTATTTAAATTAATTGATTTTCTAATAATATTAATTTAATATCTAAATATTAAATTAATAAAATATCAATATCACCAATGAATCAATTTTATATTTAAATCATAATTTAATTATTAATTGATTTTCTAATTTCGTTTAATTTCAATTAAATTAAACATTTATAATTGTATCACATACAATCAATCGAAAAACCCTAAAATTTGAATTTGAATATTTCAAATTCATAACCCTAATTTCATACATCAATACTCAATTTGTTATTCCAATTTAATGAGCTAGTAGAGGAACCTAATGGACCTGTAGACCATGAGCTCCAACGATCTGTAATTAATTCGTTAAAACTCTTTAATCGAATTAATTACTATTCATTAACTATCAAGACATACCACTATAGCTCGATAGTTGCACTCTCCTTACTGTAGATATATTTTTGTCCATATAAACCATAATCAATAAGTCGATCCTTCACAGGTCGTTCGTAATTATAGCTGGCGAGAGCTGAATCAAACTTCTCACTTTCACACGAATCCAGAGAAAAACTCGACCAATTATCACATAACCACCCAATTAATTAATTAATTAATATAATCATATTATATTCTTGACCTATAGTTTGATATCATATATCTACTATAATGTTTTCTCCTCTACGTGATATAAATCATATTTATATCCAATTTCCTCCAAAATAATGTATCTCATACATTTAGTAAATCATATCATATATAATTAACCAGTTCAATTGTATCATAATTGCCTCTTGTCAATTTGAACATTTCAAACTGACCCAAAAACTTATTCTCAACTTTTATCCAAGCTACCAAAGAGATCTTATGGACCTATGGCTCAAAGCTCCAACGATCGGTACGTGAATAACTGACTAAACTCTTTAGCCACGAGATCTACCATCCGTTAACTGTCAGACATTCCACTAAAGACCGACAACTGCACTCTTCTTACCATAGATATATTTCTGTGTCCATTGGATATAACCAATCATGAGTACAATAACCCTTCACAGATGCTCGTAAGTACAACTGGGCCAAATTATCGTTTTGCCCCTGTAGTCACATCTCACTTCTTAAGTACCACTGATCCCTCTAATGAACAAAATAACATAGTCCAATTATATGTGAACACCTCTCGGTCCAAGAGAAGGTGTGTGGTGCCACATCGTTCAACCCCTTGAATCAGCCCTTAAAGAAGCTATCTATCTACTTTCCCCTACATCGAGGAAGGAGTGAATTCTATCTTGTGTAGCTGAGTTTCTAGCTCCCAAATCAGATGAGTCCTCAAAGTGGTAGGTTTGAGTCAGTGGCCTGGCCACTCGCACCCATGAAAATCAAAGGACCGCCCTTTAATGACAGGAATTCTCAACTCACTCAGGATTGAAGTCATGTTACCTATGGTCATCCTAGGGAAGTGAAGTTTCTGTCATGAATGGTGTTATATAACGAGAGTTAACACTTCGTGGTCAGGTCTTATACAAACTCTTTGTATAGGACGCCCCCGCTCGCATGTCCCCTACAAGAATGATCAGGATTAGACCATCTGAAACAAGTCACAATACTTGTAACTATTCTATAAAGTGGGCCGCATCCGTAGCGTTACCAAGATAAGGTTTCCCTTCTATATCCATATACTACAGACCATTTTGGTTATCACTTAAGATATGATCCACTTGTATGTCACCATATACATGCTTAAGTTACACATAGACAACCAGGAATTTTAGTTTATTGGTTTGTGATAAAGCAAATAAAACATTCAACTGAGCAAAATCAAGAAGTGAAGTAAATATCATATATTATACACCACAAGAGTTTGTACAAACTATTTATAAACTACAGGACACGAGACTTTAGGGCATCAAGCCCAACATTCATAAGATAATTATCAAATATGCAAAATAGATAAAATGACACTAGAGGTTGGTAAACCAGTTTGGCGTAAAACACCTACGTCTGAGGGGCAGTGTGTCCAGGAAAGCTAGCTTCACTAATATCAATAATAAACAATTATAATGCAGTATTTATCTGTAATAGATGCACGATTATAGTGACTCTCATATAGTTTTACTACTCAACCAATAACCCATACTCCCTCTAGGTGTGAGACTTCTTCTCACGGTATCTTAGGCTCCCCCTAGGTTGTATTTTCAGTGAAAAAAATCTTAAAACTTTCCTTGAGATCGAGACTCATTCTCTTTAAGATTTGAGCTCCCTTCAAGTCTTGAGACTACTTCCCACTCGTATTGTATCTTTCCTTCTAAGAACAAAGTCCCTTTTGTTTGAATGGCTTAGGCTCCCCTTAAGCTTGAGAATCCCTTATCAAAATGATTTTCTTACCTTTAATATGAGGAACACAAAGTACGTCTTCAAGAAACTTAACTCTGTCAATACATTGTAAATGTTGACTAAATACACACCAAGTTGTTTTTCAAATACAAGCTTCACACAAAATAAAACATCTAGACTTTTTTTTTCAAAAAACTAAAAGCCTTTAAATATGTACATTAGAAACACAATGGGCAACCCTAACTTTCATAACATCACGAGCTGAAAAGGAAAAGATATCGACAGAATAAGACAGAAAAGGAAACTACCAACAAGGAAAGTATTTTGGAGGATCAACATTATTATAGACATTTCTTTTCTTGAAACCACTAATGTAGAGACACATCTCATAACATCTGAGATGCTTAAACAAATATTGTCAACCATATAAACTCTAACAAACTCCCCATTTGGTAATATTTTTTAAGCTATGACAAACTAAAACAAAATCACCAGAACACAACCATTAGAGGATTAGAACCATAATGTCATAGAAACATAACAGAACAGTCTGATTAACAAACCAACAACATCTGATAACACAAAAGAACAAGCAATAACCCAACAACAAACACTTTTCCCCTTTTGGGAAGCTTAAAAAAACAGGCAAGGAGACAAATAACACAGTCAATCATCAATATCAATATTCTGAGCATCAGAGGCATTACCCTGATTAGGATCATCCAAGGAGCCACGAAGCAAATTCAACATATCATTCACTTCTGACTTTTGAGCAAACATTTTCTGAATCAACACACCAAGATCTTTGAACTCATTTTCCAGAATATGCATCATCTTGTTCCCGCATGGAATCAAAAGAAACTCTCTAATAGGACCATTATCAATAGTAGGACCATCATAGTGAACCAGGTCAGGTACATGTTTTTCTTGATACAATCTACAACTGAAAGACAGAACAAAAGGAAAAGAATCGAGCACATCCGAGTCCTTGAGAAGATCCGACTTTTGAGCAAAAAGAATCCCACAAATAAGACGACGAAAATAAAATGGGACTTTGGTGGAATGGGAACCAACATGACGTTTGATTTGGTTAAGAATGAAGGTACCATAATTATATCTAGCCCTTGTGCCAATTTGAAAGAGGAGACTTGACAATGTGGTAGAAAGACCAGATTTGTGAGATGATGGACACCAGTTTTCAACCCTTATCTTGTGAAACAACATATATTTCACGCTAAGATCAGAACAAGGTAATTGAACCTTCTTGGGCCAAGCACACTTAACAACCCTTGTGAGTTCAAAAACAAGATCAAACATAAAGGGTCGTTGTTTACTGAAATTTTCAGGAACTTGTTGATGAGAGAGGTTGAAAACATAAAACAATGCCCTCTCACATGAACTTTTCTCTAGTCAAGGCTGCCCTTGCTGTCAAATTGCTGAGAAAGATTGACATGGAATTCACGAACCAATAGAGGGTAGTAAGGCCCAAGGTTTAACACATAACGAACAATATCAACCTTCATGAGTAACTCCATAATTTCTAAGAAATCTTGAGCTTGTTTTAACAAGTCTCTTTCAACAACAATCCTTCTACTTACCACAAGCTTCCATATCTTTGCACTGTCTTTAGTGTGGAAGGATATACCATCTAGAGGCATGGAAGGAATGTCTTTCTTTTTCATGCTCATCCTGGTGTCAAATTTTTTAGTATCCTCAATCTTCCCACTGATAGGTCTTTAAGAGAGATATATTTTCTACGTTAATTCCCTCAAAATTGTGTTATTTATTTGCTTTTAATGTTCATCTTGTAGTTAAAATAGTCATGAAAGCGATTAAGAGTCATTTCGAGAAATTGGGCCAAAAAGGATCAAGAAAAATCAAGAAGTCAACAAAGTTGAAGAGAATCAGAGTAATTACCAAAATGCTATTATACCCAGTGTCACGACCCTCTCAGAAGCATCAAGCAACGCTTGAAGACAAAAAGCATCCATCTGTTGCAAAATAGGGTAGCGTTGCAACGCTCCCAACAACGTTACAATGTTTCGGAGTTTGACGGGACTGTCCCCGCGCGCGCGTGCCTTACGCAACGCAGCGTCAAGACCTTAGCCTAACGCTTCTTGGTTTTTTTTACGATTTAGCGTTGCAACACTAGGCTCAGCGTGCCTGTAACTATAAAATGTTTTCTTTCATTTTTAGCAAAAGGGAGGCAAAATTCTTCATGGAGTCCAGAGTTTCTCTCTTCACCAGTGCAACTCTTTAGTAACATTGTCTCTAATTAGTTATGTTTTCATTTATTTCTTTGATTGTAAACATTGTAATGAATTTCTTCATAGATTTATCTATGGATTTGTTAAGTAATTGCTCAATCTTATTTCTAGGGTTTCAAGAATTCTTACACTCTTCTTGAGTTTTTTGCTTTTCTTTATAAATTGCATTATGAAGTTATGGATTCTTGAATCGGTTTTAAATTCCAAAAGCATGTTTTGGGATTTTTTTCCTTTTAAGCATGTTAAGCCAAGACTCTTAGTTTTGCTATAATCTTGATTGGATATATTGCTAGGATGTATTCATGTATAAGAATGTCTAGCTAAGGTCTACCAAATGGCAATAGTTAATTTTGTATTTGATGGTTATTCCTAGAATACATAAATTAGATTCAAGGATAAATTCAATTAATTGAATATGGCTATCTTGATAGTTAATCGACATAGTTGAATTCTTGAACTTAATGCATATGTTTTCTGTTCTATATGGATGCTATCGAATCCAATAGAACTAGAGGTATATAGGTTGAATAAGGTTAGGCCTTTCCAACTTTAATAAATAGTTAGAACGCTTTCTTGATTAGATTTTGCTAGCTATCTGCCTTTGTAGAGGTTAGCTTAGTCGAGTCAAGCGAGTAGTTGTGTGCATAATTCGTTTGCATGACTAATTTGTAGAAATCGATGATAGGGATTGCATTGAGTATCTAACTTGAACTAGAAATAAGATTAAACCACTTTTGTTTACAATTATCTTTTATCCTTTGATTTTCAAGTTTGTTTCTTGCTTTATCGAAACCCCGTTTTTGTTGCTTTTATAGTTGAACTTAGCTTAAGAAAAGATTAAACAAGCCATCCCTATGGATCGGCCCTGTGCTTGCCGCTTATCCTACTTATTAGTCAACACTCATCACTCTTCGAATGGGATATTGGGTTGTTAGCCAAGGATTCACAGGTACTATCATTTGGTTGGTGCTCACACTCTTCGAATGGGGTTGTAAGAAAGAGAAAGGAAATAAAGAGAAAATTCCTTTTGTAGAAATTTCGTTGTATTTCTTCATTGTATTTTGTTAAGGAAATGGTACATTATATAAGCCTTGTCCCTGGATTGAGGAAAAAGAATTTGAAAGAATAAAAATAATTTTAATACAGATGTATTTCTTCTCTGTATATGTGGACTGCTTGTTTGATTGCTGACTTGGTGGTTTTCTCTAACATCCCCCCTCAAACGAGAGGGTACATTAAGTACTCCGAGTTTGGAGCGAAGAGATTGGTAATGAGAGTGTGTAAGAGGTTTTGTAAGACAGTCGGCTAATTGACTGAATGAGGGAACATACCGAACTTCCAAGGTCCCACGAAGAACATGATCTCGCATAAAATGAGCATCAATCTCTATATGTTTAGTTCTTGCATGAAAAACAGGATTAGTGGCACTTGCACTTGCACTTAAGTTATCACATCAGATTATAGGTTTGATAGAGGATAGCATCCCAAGCTCCGATAGCAATTGGTTGAGCCAAATGACTTCAGAGGCAGTATGTGCTAATACTCTATATTCAGACTTGGTGTTTGAGCGTGCCACAACTATTTGTTTCTTAGATGACCAAGAAACAAGATTACTTCCAATAAACACACAGTATGCTGCCACAGGCTTGCGGTCGTCAATGTTAGATGCCTAATCCGCATCAAAGTATATAGAGATTGATAGATCGGAGTTGGGTTGAAACAACAATCCAAAATTTTGGTTGCACTTACATTTCGAAGAACACATTTTACGTACTGCCAATGAACGTCAGTGGGTATTTGAAGAAATTAATTGAGGTGATTTACAATGTACGCAATGTCGAGCCTTGTTGTCGTGAGATATTGTAGCGCACTTACTGTGCTTCTATAAATGAAAGGATCATCAAGTGGAGATCCATCATCAATGGATAGATGTTTGCCAAGAACACTTGGTGGGGGGATGGTTTTAAATTGGTAAGCTGTAATCTGTGTAAAAGGTCATCAATGTATTTCGCCCGATTAATGATAAGTCCGAAGTCAAGGTAGTGCACTTGAAGTCCAAGGAAGTAGGTAAGCTAGCCCAAATCCTTTAGAGTAAAGGTTGTATCAAGGGATTGAACAAGTTTACTAATTAATTGAGGATCATTTCTGGTGACGATTACATCGTCAACATATACCAGAAGGAAAATAACAGACGATTGTTTGTTATAAATGAATAAGGATAGATCTGACCTTGAGTTGATGAAGCCCCACCGAAGTAATTCCTTTGTTAAGGCTGCATTCCAGGCCCTGGGGCCTATTTTAACCCATAGAGTGCTTTGTCAAGCTTGCAGACATAGTGTGGACAGGACGGGTTAATGTATCTAGAGGGTTGTGTCATGTACACTTTTTCATCTAAGGTGCCATTCAAGAAGGCATTGTTGAAATCGAGTTGTCTGAGGCTCCATCCATGAGAGGCAGCGATGCTAAGGATAACTCAAACACTCGATGGCTTTATGACCGAACTGAAGGTTCTAAGAAAAGTCTATGCCCGGGCTTTGGTGAAATCTTTTTGCTACAAGCTTCGCCTTGTAACGTTGTACTGAGCCATATGGATTCCACTTGATCCTAAACACCCATTTGTGTCCTACAATATTCATCTCAGGGATAGGAGAAACCAGACGCCAAGTGTGGTTCTGCATTAGGGCAACATATTCAGCGTCCATGACTTTTTTCCAAGGAGGAGAAGCAATGACGTCGAATCTGTGTAGGTTCTGTCAGTGACCAGTTGACTGGGGAGGTAGATGTGAAGTTTTTGGTTTAAACACACCAACCTTTCCTCGGGTTATCATTGGATGGGTGGGTAGGTTCAGAGGGTGGGATATCGGAGGATTTGGTCTGTCAGGTTGAGACGACAAGTCGAGGTTAGGTTGGGAGGTAGGGGCAGAGTGTTGGGTGGGAGATGCTGGTAGTAAGGAAGGGGAGAAGTTTTCATTTGAAGCGATAGGACTAAGGGAATTTATTGAGTCTAGGGTGAATTGAGACGAATAGGTAAACGATGAGAGTGAGGTGTACGATCAGATGAGAATGAGGTAGGTGAACGATAGGAATGAGGTATACGATCGGATGGGGATGAGGTAGGTAAACGATAAGGGGGAGGTATACGATCATGTAGGGATGAAAAGAAGATAGTCAGGTCAGGATGTCCGAGTTCAAAAGTGTTGAGATTGGGCTGGTCGGGTATAAGATGGGTTTGTGTACAATGAGTCGGATTATTCGAGGTGGTCCAAGGTGGAAGTATAGGTAGGGTCGAGTTGGTGTAGGTATTTGTTGGTGTTTAGAATTGTCCTGAGAAAGTTTACCGAAGGGAAACTCATTTTCAATGAAGGAGACATGACGAGAGATGATAACTCGGCCAGATTGGGTTAGGCATTTGAACCCTTTATGTAATGGTCTAGGACACAGATATACACATTTGTCTGAGTGGAAGTTTAATTTGTTGGGCTGGAAGGGGCGTAGATGTGGAAAACACATGCATCCAAAGTCTTTTAGCTCTGAAAAATTTAGTTCCATGTTGAAGAGAACAGAGACAGGGGATTTACCTTTTAGTACTGCTGTGGGCGACCCATTTATGAGCATCTTGGCTGTGAGGAAATCATCCCACCAGAAGCTCAACGACAACCTAGCTTGGGCTAATAACGTGAGGCTGGTTTCCACTACATGTCGGTGTTTCCTTTCAGCTCGACCGTTTTGAGCAAAGGTGTAGGAGCATGATAATCTGGACATAAAACCCATTGAATTGCACAGGCGATGGATCTTAACAAATTCTCCTCCGTAATCAGTTTGAAGCATTTTGATTGTTGTATTAAATTGAGTCTGAGTATAAGTAAAGAGATGCTGAAAGGCTTCAATGGCACCACTCTTTTGTTTTAAGGGATATATCCAAGTATATCTGCTAAAATCGTCAATAAATAGAATGTAATAGCGGTGACCTTCTAAAGATACAACCGGGGCTGGTCCCCATAAATTAGAGTAGATCAATTCGAAGGGCTCTATTGCGTGGCTTTCAGATGTAGAGAAAGGTAAATTATGAGCTTTGCCCATTGGACATGAATCGAAAACAGAAATTCTTCATTACTTTTGATAGATAGATTACATTATCTAATAACAGAGTTCAAAATTTTGAGTGAATGATGTCCTAAACGTCTATGCCAGACAACTTTTGATACTGCTACATTGACATTTGCTGTTTTTCCAGATAATACCAATCTAGAGGTGTTTTTATTTATATCCAAAAGCTGTTGGTGTCCAGGGCAACTGCGCTTCAGCTCGCCATTCGTCTTGACAGCTACTTGGTCCAAATGATACAACCCATCCTTAAGAGTTCCTTTCAGAAGAGTTTGACTCGTACCTTGTCCTTAACAAAGCAATGAGCATTATGAAACTCGAAGTAGATGTTATTATCTTGAGCTAATTTTAATACACTTACCAAATTTTTTGTAATGTCAGGTACACATAATACATTTTCAAGCAGTAAGGTGTTATTTCCATCAGACAGTGAGGTATTACCAATGTATGAGATTCGTAATTTGTTTCCATTTCCATCAATAACATTTTCATTACCTGAGTATTCACCTGGATTAGACAGATTTGCATAATCGGTGGTTACGTGATTTGTGGCTCCGTTGTCCACGTACCAATTTGGATCCACAACAGTTTCAGGTCCAGCAAAGGGATTGGAGTTTTGAGTTGCAAGAATTGCAGCAAAAGCAGCAGGATTCAATCATGTATTACCTCCATTGTTCGGGTTCTGTCCTCCTATGTTTTGCCCAAAATTTTCAGAAAATTCTTTGTTGAATCTGTTGTAACAGATTAAAGCTGAGTGTCCATATTTACCACAGACTTGGCATGTAGGTTTGTTTCCACGTCCACGGCCTCGTCCTCGACCGGAGTTAGCACTGCCATTTCCTCTTCCTCGTTGCTAATTGAACTGAATTCGAAAATTTTGCTAATGATGGTTGTTCATTTGTTTTGAGTCATTCAGACTGCTACTTTGGGCCATGTTCACAGTAAGAACAATGTTTCCTAAGTTCCTTTGTGAATTTTGATGTTCCAAGAATTTTTCAAATATGAGGAGCTCAGGTTGCATATCAAGCCATGAAATATTAGGTTTACCATGTATTACTGCAATCACTGGGCTATAGACTTCTTCCAAGCCGAGAAGGACTTGAGAAATCAATGAACGTCTAGGTACAGGACTACCGTCCTAACCTAAATTATCAACGTTAGTTTTCATTATTCGTAAGTAATCCTCCATTTTTGAGTTCCCTTTCTTAATTGTCTAGAAAATGTGACGAAGGAAGTCTTCATCTACCATTGACTGTGAAAGATCTCATACCGAGAGTTCCATGAGCACGTTCGGATTGCTTCGATCTCATCGTGATGAAAATATAACATTATACATTCAACACATACAATTATGCAAATAAACTCTAATTAACGACATTCTACTAACAACAAATAACATAAAGAGACAGAGTTCCATACCAGTTGAAGACAATCTTCAAACTTCAGAACTCCTACGCAGCGGAAAGCCTCCCAGTGATCTACCAACGCCCGGTGGGAACGTCGACTGCAGCAACACGATCAACGTGAACACGAACGCCGCAATGGGGACGACACCACCACTAATGAGCCTCGGGTATTCTCGGAGTGAAAACACAAAGGGTGGGCTTTGGTGAATTTGGTAGAGGACGGAGGACAAACGAGTCGTGTAGGCGATAAGCAAGTGGGAGAGAAAACAGTGCTTGCGTATAGCAGAAGTGTTTATCGCATAGAGAAGTTGCACGATCGTGTAGGATTTGCTGAACGATCGTTTAGAAACAGGTATACGATCGTTTAGCTAAATTGGCACACTATACGATCATTTAGAGAAGCTATCCGATTGTCTAGGCAACAGTGTGTGATCATATAGGCGCGAGGTAGACGATCGTTTAGACGGAGAACGCTATCGCATAGGCTCTCAAGTGATCGTTTTGAATCACCAATGCGCGCTTCACGAATTCTTTTGGGCGATTGAACGACGATCGATTGCAAAATTAAAAAATGAAAACCTTTTTTCATTTTAACTCATCGGTTACCATAACCGATGTTGTCCACTAACCCACGTTCGAACGTAAAAAAGGATTAATTATCATATAATTAATCAATTAATTAATTAATAAATATAATCATATTATATTTATATCCTATAGCTTGATATCACATATGTACTATAGTATTTTCTCCTCTACTTGATATAAATCATATTTATATCTAATTTTTTCCATAATAATGTATCTCGTACATTTAACCAATTATATCATATATCATTAACCAGTCTAATTATATCATATATAATTAACCAGTTAAATTATATCATATACAATCGAACTTCCTCTTGTCAATTTGAACATTTCAAATTAACCCAAATACTGGTTCTCGACTTTTATCCAAGCTACCCAGGGGACATAATGGACCTGTGACTCGAAGCTCCAATAGTACGTGAATAGCTGACTAAACTCTTTAGCCACGAGATCCACCATCTGTTAACTGTCAGTGATTCCATTAAAGACCAACAACTGAACTCTTCTTACCACAAAGATATTTCTGTGTCCATCGGATATAACCAATCATGAGTACGATGACCCTTCATAGATGCTCGTAAGTACTATTGAGCCAAATTACCGTTATGCCCCTATAGTTACATCTCACTCCTTAAGTACTACTAATTCCTCTAATGAACAATATAACATAGTCCAACTATGTGTGAACACCTCTCGGGCCAAAAGAAGGTGTGTGGCGCCACATCGTTCAAGTCCCGGAATCAGCCCTTAAGGGAGTTATCTATCTATTTACCCTTGCCTCGGGGAAGGAGTGAATTCCATATTGTGTAGCTGAGTTCCCAGCTCCCAAATCAGACGAATCCCCAAAATGGTAGGTTTGAATTGGCGACCTGGCCACTCGCACCCATACAAATCAAAGAACCACCCTTAATGGCAGGAGTTCCCATCTCACTCAGGATTGAGGTCATGTTACCTATGGTCATCCTAGTGAAATGAAGTCTCTGTTATGAACGGTGTTATATAACGAGACGTTAACACTTCATGGTCAGGTCTCATTCAAACTATTTGTATAGGACGCCCATCGGATATAACCAATCATGAGTACGATGACCCTTCATAGATGCTCGTAAGTACAGCTAGGCCAAATTACCGTTATGCCCCTGTAGTTTCATCTCACTCCTTAAGTACCACTGATTCCTCTAATGAACAATACAACATAGTCCAACTATGTGTGAACACCTCTCGGGCCAAAAGAAGGTGTGTGGCGCCACATCGTTCAAGTCCCGGAATCAGCCCTTAAGGGAGTTATCTATCTACTTACCCCTGTCTCGGGGAAGGAGTGAATTCCATCTTGTGTAGCTGAGTTCCCAGCTCCCAAATCAGACGAATCTCCAAAATGGTAGGTTTGAATCGACGACCTGGCCACTCGCACCCATACAAATCAAAGAACCACCCTCAATGGCAAGAGTTCCCAACTCACTCAGGATTGAGGTCATGTTACCTATGGTCATCCTAGTGAAATGAAGTCTCTGTTATGAACGGTGTTATATAACGAGATGTTAACACTTCGTGGTCAGGTCTTATTCAAACTCTTTGTATATAACGCCCCCGCTCGCATGTCCCCAACACGAATGATCAGGATCAGACCATTTGTGACAAGTCACAACACTTGTTACCATTCCACAAAGCGGGTCGCATTCGTAGCATTACCAGGAAAAGGTTTCCCTCCTTTATCCATATACTACAGACCATTTTGGTTATCACTCAATACATGATCCCTTCTATGTCACCACATACATGCTTGAGTCACATACAGATAACTAGGGATTTTATGTTTATTGGTTTGTGGTACAGTGAATAAAACAAGTAACTGAGCAAAATACAAGATGTGAAGTAAATATCATATATTAACATCACAGGATTTCGTATATACTATTTACAAACTACAGGACACGAGACTTTAGGGCATCAACCCCAACAATCTCCCACTTGTCCTAAAGCAAAGTTGAGCGTACAAAAAAAAACTTAGTATAAAATAATAAACTAGGGCACAAAAGCCCAGTACATTAAAATTTGCCACTTGCCCTAGTCCAGCCGTTGGCGATCCTATAGACCCATGCTCCATAGATGACCTTCAAACACTGTAGCCATGAGAGCCTTCGTAAATGAGTTAGCAACATTGTGCTCCGAAGCGATCTGCGTGACGATCACGTCCCCCCGATGCATTATCTCGCGGATGAAATAATACTTCCGCTTTATTTGTTTACCGCGCCGGTGACTCTTTGGCTCCTTGGAGTTTGCCATTGCCCCACTATTATCACAATAGAGGGTAATGGGCCTTGACATATCTGAAACAACTTCCAGGTCTATCAAGAACTTCTTGAGCCAGACGACCTCCTTAGCAGCTTCGCAAGCCGCTATATACTCCGCCTCCACATTGGAGTCGGCGATGTACCCTTGCTTAGTGCTTTTCCACACTACAGCTCCTCCGTTAAGAGTAAATACTGACCTTGATGTGGACTTACAAGAGTCCTTATCAGTCTGAAAGTCAGAATCCGTGTATCCTGTAAGGATCAAATCCCTCGAACTATACAGAGCATGTAGTCCCTCGTTCTACGAAGATACTTGAAGATGTTCTTCACTGCGGTCTAGTAACTCTGGCTTGGGTTTGACTGATACCTACTGACTATGCCCACAACGTAGCAGATGTCTGGACGAGTATAGAGCATCGCATACATCAAACTGCCAACGGCAGACGCATATGGAACCCCTCTCATCTCCTCAACCTCTTGAGGCGTCTTAGGACACATTTCCATAGACAAAGTGACTCCATGCCTGAACAGAAGTAGGCCCCTTTTGGAGTCCTGCATCGAGTACTTGAGCAATATCTTAATATATGATGCACGAGACAGTGCTAGCACTTTGTTCTTTCGATCCCGAAAGATCTAGATACCTAGAATAAACTGAGCCTCTCCCAAATATTTCATTTGGAATTGGGTCGCTAGCCAATTCTTAACTGCAGTTAATAGACCTACATCATTCCCAATGAGTAGGATATCGTCTACATACAACACTAAGAAGACTACTGAAGCGTTGATGATCTTCTTGTATATACAAGGTTCATCAATGTTTTGGTCAAAGCCATATGACTTGATCGCAGTATCAAACCGTATGTTCCAAGATCGAGATTCCTGTTTCAGTCCATAAATGGACCGATTCAGTTTGCAAATCTTTTGCTCTTGACCTTGGGCTATGAATCCCTCGGACTGCACCGTATAAATGGTCTCCGCAAGATTGCCATTCAGAAAGGCCATCTTGACGTCCATTTGCCAGATCTCATAATTATAATAAGCTGTAATGGAAAGGAGGATGCGGATCGACTTTAACATGACAAGAGGAGAGAAAGTCTCTTCATAGTCGATTCACTCTACTTGGGTATAACCCTTTGCCACAAGTCGAGTCTTAAACATCTGTACATTCCCATTAGCACCCCGTTTGCACTTGTAGATCCATTTACAACCTATAGGGCGAACCTCATCAGGCTGATCTACAAGATCCCATACTGAGTTGAAGTACATCGACTTCATCTCGAGATCCATGGCCTTGACCCATTCATCCTGGTCAACATCCTCTATTGCCTTCTTATAAGACAACGGAACCTCAATGTCGTCATTTTCTACCATAGCAAGGATTTCCGTGAAACCCAGATAGGGAACGGGTGGGTTCGCAACCCTCCCACTACGTCGAGGATCCCTCAACTCTTGAGGTAGAATCGACCTACCGGATAAACTCCCATCAATAACTCTTGTTGATGTAGTAGGCTCTTCAACAACTCTTGTTGAAGTTTTAGTAGTTTCATTGGAAAGATCATGCAACACGACTTTGTTTCGTGGACTGTGCTCCCTTATATGATCCTCCACAAGGAAAGTAGCAGTTGTTGAAATAAACACCCTATTTTTCGTCGGATCATAAAAATAACCCCCTCGTGTACCTTTGGGGTAGCCTATAAAGAGGCATAACCTCGACCGTGGTTCCAACTTCTTGGGATTAGCCTCAAGCACATATGTAGGGTAACCCCAAATGCGGAAGTGACGTAAACTACTTTATGCCCGTTCCACAACTCCAGAGGTGTTCTTGCAACACTCTTGGAGAGAACATAGTTGACTATGTATACCGTGGTCTCCACTATAAAACCCCAAAATGAGTCCGAGAAGGAAGCGTAACTCATTATCGAGCGAATCATGTCTAACAAGATCCTATTTCTCCTCTCCGCTACATCATTCTGCTAAGGTGTACACGACGTTGAGAGTTGGGAAATGATTCCATGTTCTATCAAATAGTCTGGGAATGTCAAGTCCAAAAACTCTTCACCTCAATCCAATCAAAGTGTTTTAATCCGTCTATCTAATGTGTTTTCAACTTCAGCCTTGAACTCTTTGAACTTTTCAAAGGTTTCAGACTTCCGTTGCATAAGATAAACATATCCGTACCTGGAGTAATCATCAGTAAAACTGATAAAATACTCATAGCCACCTCGGGCTCGCACATACATAGGACCACAAAGGTCAGAATGTACTAACTTGAGAGGCTCCTTGGCTCTATAACCTTTTCCAGTAAAAGGTCGTTTAGTCATCTTACCCTCAAGGAAAGATTTGCACACTGGTAAAGAATTTTCTTCTACTCACTTAGAAGTCCATTCTTCACCAATCTCTTAATCCTATTGAGATTGATATGCCTTAAAAGAAGATGCCAAAGTTGGGCATTTTCTTTTAGAGAAATTCGTCGACGTTTTGATTGAGTTACGACAGTTCTGAACATTTCAGTATTATGGAGGGAATTAATGGCTAACGGCCTTAGCACATATAAATTCGATTCTAGATTTGCTGTGCAAATAAAAACACCATCTTTATGAATAAACTCTTTATTCAAATAAAAAGAAATAGTGTATTTACATTGCAATAAACACTTTATAGAAATGAGGTTCCTCTTTAGTTCAGGAACAATACATACATCATGTAAAACAAGAAACCTATTATGTAAAGCTAACTGGAGTCCTCCCACTGCCACAACTGAGACGACGTGCCCGGTGCCTACTCGAATTGTCATCTCACCAGCCTTCAGCTGTCGCCAAGATCTAATCCCCTGAAAAGAAAAACAAACATGATTAGTGGTACCTGAATCAATTATCCAGGCAAAATCATCATTCTCCACTAAACAAGTTTCAAGCACAAGTAAATCACATTTACCTTTATCCGCCTTGACCTTAGCCTTGGTTACTTTCTTCTCTTTCAGATATCAAGGACAATTCCTCTTCCAGTGTCCATCTTGGTTGCAATGGAAACACTTTCCCTTAGCAACTTGTGGACGCCTAGTTGGGGCGACAGACGGTGGGTTAGCAGGTGCCTTCCCTTTTCCCTTACCACCTTTCTTCTTCTTCTCTTTTTCAGAGTTAGAAGCAGAAGGTGTAGACTTTGTTCCTGAGGTCGAACCTCTATGGAACATCCTGAAGAATGAAGCAACATTTTCCTTACCCTTCTGCCTCTCCTTACTTTTCAGTAAAGATTGGTATGTTTGCAACTCGTTGAGTAGAGTTGTAAGGTTATATTTCACTTTGTTAAGAATCAAATTGATAACAAAGTGCAGGAAGCTCTCCTGCAAAGAATGCAGGATTATGCTAACCTGGCTGCCCTCATCAATGGTAGACTCATTTAACTCCGCTACATTGAAGTGGACCATCATGTTTAGCACATGTTCACGAACAGAGGTGCCTTCTTCCATTTTGGAGTTGAATATGTATTTAAGAGTCTCATGCATAAGCTATTCAGACGGTTGTCCAAACATCCCCCAAAGGGATTCCATGATCTCACGCCTGAGAACATAGTCTCATGTTTCTTGGCCAAGACTTCAGAAAGACTTGCCAAGATGTAGGCTCGGACCTTCTCATTCGCCTTTGTCCATCGCTCGTATGCCTCCCGAACATTTTGAGCGGCATTTGGAGCTGGAATAGGAGGATAAGCCTCTGTGAGAGCAAACATGAGATCCTTGATGATTAGGATCGTTGTGATCATGTGTTTCCATGTTGCAAAATTATCGCCAGTAAGTTTTTCGGTGCCTAGCAAAGCTAACGTGGCTGTTGCCATTTTGAAAATGTTTCTAAAAATACGAACAAAACATTATTAGATTTTTCTAAACCACTTTTAAACCAATTAGATTTGCAAAATAGTTTCAAGTACCCTAAGTTATAGACTTCTATTTTGCAATGATGCCCTAGTGAGGCAGGAAAAACGTCACCGGTGGGGTGATCAGTTGCCCCTTCGCTGGGATGAGACATTCTCAACCATTAGGTAGAACCACTCTTGGTACTGAACCTAACAACCACCATTTTTCGGTCCAGAATCGTTAACCTTTAACTATTCCGCGTAAGTGTAACCCCTCGCTTTCGATGCCAGAGTTTCGCCCTAATGCGCTTACCGTAGGGAAAAGACAAATTAGGACAAGAGACTAAGTTACCTTATCCTCTTATAGGAGATCAAATAAAGAAACGCGCAAAACTGCCATACTTTAGGGGGATACTCCCAAGGTGCCTCGAGGCGATGCGTAGTAACGTTATTCAACCTAACGAGGGAGACCGAGGGATATGCTGTCGCACTTCTGGCTCGCACTTACTATGAACACTCTCGCCATCCACCTTGATATTGACCTACTCAAACACCATCCGTTGGAGGGACATGCCAAAGGTGCCGCGAGGCCGAGGATAGATCTCACGGTGTGGACTATTTAAGAGAAATGTGAAAGGTTTAAGTGAAACATCTTATGCCTCAAATACCTCCCACTGAATGTTCTACTAGGGGTTCATTAACCTACACAGTCCAGCTACTGATTTTAGTCTAAGTCGTCTTTTTAAACTCTGCTCATAAACAACGTTTGTCTATGAAATATGAACAAGTTCAAGTAGTCACATTTAAACACTTTAATGGACTGTTCTTAACTTGCATGCATGCATCAAATCTATCTAATTCACCTTTCCAGGTAAGTTCCCAGGTCGAGGTGTTATGTTTCTGTCAACTTAAATACCCCAGCCTAGACATAACCCGCCTTAGACAAAAGGTCTCTTATAGATAGATTTGCTACACTTTAACCTTTTATTAGCCAATTTAATCCTATTAAACTGATTAAAAGATTAAAGCCTTAGGGTTGCTAATCTTATTAGAACCGTGGTCTTAGGTCTATGTGATCCAAGTTTTAAACATTTTAAAACCATGAATTAAACCTAAGTGAGCATGCATATCTTTCTTATTTCTTTTAGTTCTAATTTCTAACTTTTAAAAAGAAACAACTAAAACCATTGCACACATCTAGGTGTGTATAACAATTATATAAAAACCTATGTGTCATGCTTGATGCAATGTCCGGTCATTACTATATATAACTTTTATATAATGCGTAACAACCAAGCAAACATGCTATTATTCACCCTTATACTATAACAATTATAATAAAAAGATGATGCATGTCAATGCTTTTTATGCATACATAAATATAACTCTTATATTATATGATGCATGAGCATGCTCTTACATAATTAAATCATGCTTCTCTAAATTATAACAATTACAATAAAGAGATGATGCATGACCATTGCATAACCTAAGGTGGGATGTACTATATGTACATATTATATGACATATAAAAAACATACATCGCATGTAATAAACAAAGGATTAATGGACCGGGATGAAAAAAAAAACCTATGTATTACATTTTTCATCGAACAAACCAGTTCACAGGCGAACGGGTCTTGAACCGCTAGGAGGTCTTCATCGTGTAGCAAACTCCAGTAGGTAGACGATCGTTCAGCACGCACTAGATGATAGTAGCAGAAGTAAACGATCGTGTAGACGACGACGAGGCTGTAAAGCCTGATCGTCTATGCGACCGTGTAGTGCGGCGACAGGTAAACGATTTACCTCGCGTTACTAAGCAATCGTTTAGTCAGTTATTAAGCGATGAAGCTTGCTGTCCTAGACGATCGTCTAGCGTGCGCTTTAAACGATACGTGAGTGTCTCATCGTCTAACCAATTTGTGCAACCTAGTAAACGATTTACCTTGCGATGCTAAGCGATCGTTTAGTCAGTTACTAAGCGATGAAGCTTGCTGACTTAAACGATCGTCTAGTGCGCGTGCTTTAAACGTTATTCGAGCGTCTCATTGTCTATACGATGCGTGCAACCAGGTAAACGATTTACCTTGCGATGATAAACGATCATTTAGTCAATTATTAAGTGATGAAGTTTGCTGACCTAAACGATCGTCTAGCGCGTCGCGCGTTAAGCGATCTGCGAGCATCTCATCGTCTACACAATGCGATACCCAACGATCGCATACTCGATCGTCAAACACGATACGATCAACTCTTGATTGCACACCCCATCGTTTAAATGATGTGTTCAACCGTGATCGCGTACTCCTTCATCTTTACGATGTAATGGACAGCGATTGCCTAGAACTTCTTCTGCACGATGCGATCAACCTTAAATTTCCTTCTTCGAAAAGCCGCAACGCTTGCCCAGAACTTCGATGAATGACTCAAAACTCCAAACAAACTTTGAATACATACTCGATAATGATTATTAATGCCCAAAAACGCAAGGGCCTTTCCAAATAACCGCAAATGTAAAAGGACCTTAAATAAACTGAGGCTAATCATCCAAAAAACATCCATTAATCCGGCACATCCACAGCAGATTTAACAATTAAAACAGCATAGAAATGCATCCACCATGAATGTATATGTCATTTCGTTGCAACAGATGAAATTGGAGTATCAGAACCTAGCTTTGATACCAATTCAAGGATCTCATACCGAGAATTCCATGAGCGCATTCGGATCGTTCCGATCTCACCGTGACCGAAATATAACATTATACATTCAACACATACAATTATGCAAATAAACTCTAATTAACAGCATGCTACTAACAACAAATAACATAAAGGGACAGAGTTCCATACCAGTTGAAGACAATCTTTAAACTTCAGAACTTCTACGTAGCAGAAACCCTCCCAGTGATCTACCAACGCCTGGCGGGAACGTCGACTGCAACAACACGATCAACGCGAACACAAACACCGCAACGGCGACGACACCACCTCTAATGAGCCCCGGGTATTCTCGGAGTGAAAACCTAAAGGGTGGGCTTTGGTGAATTTGGTAGAGGACGGAGGACAAATGAGTCGTGTAGGCGATAAGCAAGTGGGAAAGAAAACAGTGCTATCGTATAGCAGAAGTCCTTATCGCATAGAGGAGCTACATGATCGTGTAGGATTTACTGAACGATCATTTAGAAAAAGGTATACGATCGTTTAGAGAAGCTATCCGATCGTCTAGGCAATAGTGTGCGATCGTTTAGGCACGAGGTAGACGATCGTTTAGATAGAGAACGCTATCGCATAGGCTCTCAAGCGATCGTTTTGAACCACCAACGTGAGCTTCACGAATTCTTTGGGGCGATTGAACGACGATCGATTGTAAAATTCAAAAATGAAAACCTTTTTTCATTTTAACTCATCGGTTACCATAACCGATGCGGTTCAGTAACCCACATCCGAACGTAGAAAAAGGATTAATTATCATATAATTAATCAATCAATTAATTAATAAATATAATCATATTATATTTTTATCCTATAGTTTGATATCACATATCAACTATAGTATTTTCTCCTCTACTTGATATAAATCATATTTATATCTAATTTTCTCCATAATAATGTATCTCATACATTTAGTCAATTATATCATATATAATTAACCACTCCAATTATATCATATATAATCGAACTTCCTCTTGTCAATTTAAACATTTCAAATTAACCCAAATACTGGTTCTCGACTTTTATCCAAGCTACCTAGGGGACCTAATGGATCTGTGGCTTGAAGCTCCAACGGTACGTGAATAGTTGACTAAACTCTTTAGCCATGAGATCCACCATTCGTTAACTGTCAGTGATTCTACTAAAGACCAACAGCTGAACTCTTCGTACCACAGATATATTTCCGTGTCCATCAGATATAACCAATCATGAGTATGATGACCTTTCACAGATGCTCGTAAGTACAATTGGGCCAAATTACCGTTATACCCTTGTAGTTACATCTCACTTCTTAAGTACCACTGATTCCTCTAATTAACAATACAACATAGTCCAACTATATGTGAACACCTCTCGGCCAAGAGAAGGTGTGTGGCACCACATCGTTCAAGCCCCGGAATCAGCCCTTAAGGGAGCTATCTATCTACTTACTCCTGCCTCGGGGAAGAAGTAAATTCCATCTTGTGTAGCTGAGTTTCTAGCTCCCAAATCAGACAAATCTCCAAAATGGTAGGTTTGAATCGGCGACCTGACCATTCGCACCCATACAAATCAAAGAACCGCCCTCAATGGCAGGAGTTCCCAACTCACTCGTCATGTTACCTATGGTCATCCTAGTGAAGTGAAGTCTCTATTATAAACGGTGTTATATAACGAGACGTTAACACTTCGTGGTCAGGTCTTATACAAACTCTTTGTATAGGACGCCCCCGCTTGCATTTCAGTGATGTCTCCACCTTGAAGTGCACTTGATTCTTCGACTGTTGTTGTGATAAATTTTGAGGGACAGGGTTTTTCACCTGTGTGATGACCTTCTAGCTTGTAGCTCTTTAGGATTGGTAGAGCTAGGGTTTTCCATAGCAGGTAGTTTTTTCTGTCGAGCTTGATGGTTATGATTTGATTAAGTAGCAAGAGGATTGTTGAAGGTGATGGAGGAAGAAGGTCCAGCAGAAAAGGTAGTGGCCATTATCTGGCTCTGATACCAAGAAAGTCAAAGGAAATAAAGAGAAAATGCCTTTTGTGGAAATTTCGTTGTATTTCTTCACTATATTTTGTTAAGGCAAGGTACATTATATAAGCCTTGTCCCTGGATTTGGGAGAAAGAATTTGAAAGAATAAAAATAATTTTAATACAGATGTACACAAATCATTGATTGGCCAGAATATTCCTTTTAACCGATTGGGCTTTTAGAAGAGGATTGATTGGGCAAATATTGGGTCTGACTTGTAGGTCCTCTCTGTATACGTGGACTGCTTGCTGGATTGCTGACTTGGTGGTTTTCTCTAACATTGTAGACCATCTTACCCATGTTACATTTTTTCTTCGGGAATTGGGAGATTTGCTTTGTTAATGCCTCTCTTCTACATTTGACGAAGTTGGTAGAAATCTTAGCTATAAGCCAGATTGGTCTTCCTTTGCAGTTTACAAGGAGGTTTGTTGACAATTCTTGATTGTTTTTATGATTTTATTATTTTTTAAAAAAAGACTAATTATTAGTCAACACTCATCACTCTCTCCAAGCCAGTCTTCTCATTGTGACTTTTCATATGGGTATTTTCCTATTTAAACAACACTTTCACACATACCTATCACTTATCACGAAAGATGTATGATGAATTGAATGTAAAAATAGTATAGAATAGTTGTTTTATGGGAGATTTTCAAAAATAGAAAAATAAGGAAAATTATTTATACATAATAACAAAATTTTAATCTTTTTTTATAGAGACTGATAGAAGTCTATCTGTATCTATCAGCGATAGAAACTAATAGAAGTCTATCACTAATAAATGCTAATAGAAGTCTATCAGTGATTTTTTTGCTATTTTGTGTAAATACTTTGACATTTTCTTCTATATGTGATAATTTTCCTTTGTTTTATTGTTAATTATAATTTTATAACTAAGTTTATTAAAATGCTATTATTCTATTTTTTTTCTTCTTTTATTTGATTGGTATGAAACAAATTTGAACATGTGATTATGTTGTATTCTACCTGTTGTAATCATTATATAGCTATGTAATAGTGTTAGGTTTTTTTATTTATTTTTTATTTTTTTATCTAATGGATAATTATGAATTCAAAACTTATACATATGAAAGAATGTTTTTTTTTAAATAATAGATAATTATGAATTCAAAACTTATAAATATGAAAGACAATTATCGATCTAGATGGAATTCTAATAGAAAAAATATATATAATACCATTTGCCCCTATACTTTAAAGTTTGTTCAAATTTAGTCCTTATTTTTCATTGTCTAATTTTAATTTTTATATTTTTAGTAAAAAGAAAAACTTACATGCAATTGAGCTGCACTATCTTTTGTGCAACCCGGCTAGCAACCAATAAAAATTTTTGCCATGTGACATTTTGATTTTTTTTTTAAAAAATGATTTTAAAATTTTTTTTTTCTTTGTGTGTAAATGAGAGAGAGAGTATGAGATTAAGTACATGCTAGGTTGCACTTAGTCAGTACTTTTTAATAAATCTTAAATTTAGTCGTTCAAAGTTAACTTTTACCAAAATTACTTAAATAATTAGAATAATGATAATTTTCATACAAAGAAATATAATATATAAATATGTTTCAAAACTTATAGTAAAATGTTAATAGATACCATTTTTTCCTAAAAAAATAGAACAATAAATTTCTAGTCAATATTAAATTTAAGTTTTATTGAAAATAAATGGACTAAAATTGAACAAATTTCAAAGTACAGAGACAAAAATAATATTAAACCTAAATTATAATAACATAAGAGCTAACCTAAGTATAGTTTATTTAAGGAAAATTTTTATAGATAGTAAAAATGTCAAACTATTTATAGAAATAACAAAGAAAAAAAAACACACTGATATACATTGATAGGCTTTTATTAGTATCTATTAGTGATAGACTTTGAAATTTTTTGTTATTTCTGTAAATAATTTGACATTTTTACTATCTCTTCAACAAAAAATGTTGTCGTGCCAAAGTAAGTAAAATTTGAGTTGGTTAATGATGCTTTACAGGTTATTCAGATCAAAATTTAAAAAATTACAAATTATAAATTAAAAAAATTTAAAAGCCAATATTCAACCAATGAACTCCCAGTACATATTTTAGCATGTCGAGAGTTCCCCTAACTCCTGATGAATAAAATAGGCTGTCAGGAGTTCTAGAACTCCTGGCGAATAAAATAGGTCGTGGGAGTTGGTCTAGAACTCCCGACACATAGAATAGCACGTTGGGAGTTCCATAAAAGAGCGCGTCGGGCGTATACTAGGCATCGGGAGTTCTAGAACTCCCGACGCGTTATTCTATGCGTTGGAAGTCCTAGACCAACTCCCGACGACCTGTTTTATTCGTTAGGAGTTCCTCTTCCAATGGATTTTTTCTGACCAAACTCCCGACGATCTGTCTGTCGTCGGGAGAGGATCTCTCGACGCATTTTCTACCATTTTCCAACGATTTGGGGCGTTAGAAGAAGTGCGATTTCTTGTAGTGAAATACCAATTGAGAACGTACTTCTTTCCTTAAGGTTGAAGATTGAATTCTCCATTTTGACAATCATTGCATTAAAAATAAGAGAAAGGAAACTAAAATTTGTCATATTCAAAATCTGGTTTAAAAAACCAAAATTCTATCTACATCAATTTTGTGATGTTAATCTTTTTCCCTCGAAGGGTATTCGAACAAAGAAAATTTTATTTTATTTATTTTGATAATTGTAAGATGGGAATATCAAATCACAACTCTTAAAGTTGATGGTACAAATTTATTCATTGAATTATACCTAGGTTGACTATTTTATTTTATTTTATTTTTGAATAAAAGGATCATTACTTGGATCAGGGCACCACTAAAAATTTAGCTACATGCTAAAAAAACATATAACCAATAATAACACAAAAATGTTGGAATTTGGAAACAAAACAAGGGAAAGTCATTTTCAGAAAAAAAAAAAAAAAAACAGAAAAAAAGAAAGAATGGTCAAAGCAAGAGAAAAAAATATTATATAATAAATAAATGCAATTAAAATAGGGAACCCACGAATAAAAAAAGCTATATATTAAAATATTATTGTTGCATAAATGACATGCCTTTGTTTAGGCAGAAGACAGGCAACCGACAAATATCACCACTAATTCTCCTACAACTCCAAAACATGCATAAAGAAGAGAACGCTATCTTAAAAAAAATATTTTTTCAGATCAAATAACAATCCTAAGAAGATAAAACTAGAAAAAAATGAACGAAGATGTTCACTTCTTAAGAAATGTGACAAAGATGAACAATATTAACCGTATTTCCAATATATTTTCAAATGAAAAATATCATGCCATTGAAAATAGAGATAGATTATCTTATTTTAGCAAAGTTTCTTGGACTGAACCTTGTACAAAATATAACCATACTATATTTAAGAAATATTTTTCTTAGAATCCTTCTTTTAAGGGAAAAAAAAATCAATTTTGACCCTAATTTGAATAATTTATAATTTCATCTAATTATATATTTGACTTAAATAGATGTTGTAATTTTTGCTCTCGCTTCAATTTCAACTTACCTACTAATTTTAATGGAAAATAGTAGTAATAATATTCATACAATTATTAATTTTAGTTAAATTTTTACATAAAAATAAATTTGATCAAATGCACGAATCATCCATTAAATGACTTTGTAGAAATTCTTAAATTAATTCAACTAAAATTTTGCCTCTAAATATCGTTTTTTCTATTTTTTTAAATAAATTTCATGTTGTACACATATGTTATATAATTTAATGACGGCATAATAGATTTCTTTTATTTCTTTCATTTTAAATTTTTTTTTTAACGATAACTAAAGCAAGAACTTATTAGAGAATTCGATTTGTAATATTTTATAAAGTTTATGGTTAAAATTGCACCACTTATCTAAGTTTGAGGTACAATTTGATGAAACTAGAAATTTAGGGTTCAAATTAATACAACTTGACAAGTATAATTTTAGAAGGTCAAAATTGATTCTTTTAGTAGTATGATAATACATCTTTATTATTATATGATATACTATTTTATTTAACAAGTTCACACTGGTTTTAAATGTTTCTATTTATGATAACTAAGGAATTGGAATAGTATAAAAAATACGTATATAGAATCCAACCTTTTATATTTGATCCAACTGATAGATAGAGATGTTCACGAGGTGGACCGAGGCCTAAGATATGTCGCTTCCTTGTCTCCATCCCTATTCCCTATGTCATTCCACATTCATGCTAAAATTTTCATTTAATTTCAGGGGATATCTGGGCGGAGATTACTCACAGGAAAATTTGCAAGATCGTGTTCCCAATGAAGCATTTTTTTCTATATTTTTAAATCAATTAATTTAAATAACTACTATTGAAAAAATTTAATTAAATAGTTATTTTTCACTAAAGAAAATTAAATTTAAATGAGACATTACACATAGAGAATTTAAATTTAAAAAGAAATTATACAAATTTTCTAGTAGGGTAAAATAATTATCTATCAAATTATTCATATACATAATCTAAAGTTTAAATGGAAACATATCCCTCAACTTAATCATTAAATTTATATATAATAATAATAACATAACAATATCAGGATTAAGTTAAAGGATGAGGTGCGAAACATGAAAGAGATGTATGAAAGAGGAATACATTCCCCGTTCTTGTTTTTGTTTAGTTTACAAAGAATTTTTTTCTCTATATTTTTTTTTTTTTCCATTCTCCACCTAAAAGGAAGAATCTCTACCTCGTGGCTTTGGGAAATAGATGAACATTTCTAGTAGAGGACTCAAGATACCTAGATTTAGCCTTGGGATAAGTGGAGATTTACCAAGTGCTAAGGCATCTTTTGACCATAGTATAATCTACAAATCTTATCTTGTAAGGAATTTTAGAACCCCAATGAGCTTCTCGGGCAAGAAACTTTGTGAGGGGAGCCCAAGCACCAAACATCACATGTACACAATTGTATAATTTTTTTTTAAATCCATTTTTATGCTCCTTAACTTTTAATTTTGATATAATAAATGTTTGTTGTTATTGTTACTACTGTTATTCTCAAATTTATACAAACAAAAGCGTATAGTTGACGATTTTTTAGAAATAATTTATGACTAAGAAAGGTCAATATTGATCTTTATTGTTGGTAAAAAGTGACACAAAAAGGATAAAGTTGATGGTTTTATGGACAGTTGACAACAAAAAAACTGTCAGTATTACCTTATGTTGACATTCGAAAAGTGTCAACAAAGAGGCTTTAGTTGACGACCAAAAAAGGTCAACATATACCATGTTGATGGCCAAAAAGGCGTTAACCAAAGACTTTTAGTTGACCTTTTTTTTTTGCCATTAAAAAATCCTTTTCGTTGACCTTTTTTAATAGTTGATATTGGCTTTATTGGTGTTTTTTGGCCTTCAATTATAGACTTTGTTGATGATATTGTTTGGCTGTTAACAAAGGCTAAAATTGTAGTAGTGTCTTTGAAATAAACAAAGATAAAGAGTAAAAAGGTTAAAATATAAAGAAAAATAGTAGGGAAAGAAATGATACAAAAAGATAATGTGAGAAAAGTAGAATTTAAAACCATCTCGGTCTTTAAACAGAATTCTACTCACTTTGCACCATAACGAACACTTTGCAACATGAATTGAATTCAATAGCTATTCAACTCTTCTTGAGAATTACCCTTAGGATAGACTAAGCAATTAAACAAATGTTTCTTTAGCTAATTTAAAACTTAGATAAATGAGCATGCAATTCTAATGCTTTTATAGACATTATCTTAGTTTTAGGGTTCAAATGAAATCCTATGTCTAGGTTTTTATCCTAAATTTTTTTACATATGATATTAACTCTTTCAATAGAGGTGTAAATGGTTCGGTTCGGCTCAATTTTCAACAAAAATGGAGAACAAAATCGATTAATCAGTAATGATGAAAGCTGGAACTGAACCAACCCCATTGAGAAACAGTGCCGATCGAACCGTCTAGACTAGTAGTTTTTCCAGTTTGGTTTTTGATTTATCGACTGAAGGTGCTCACACGGGGAATGGGGGAAGAATGTATGTAGTTTCATTCGAAGGAAGTAAAACTCACCACCATGAGTGTATAGGCGCACCTACTAACCATTTTGATGGAGATGCTTTTTGCAACACTCATTAATTCTTAGGGGGTGTTTGGCTCACCAACATGAGTTGAGTTGAGTTGGTATAATATACCAACTCATTGTTTGGCCCACCAACTTTAAATGTTGGTGGAGTTGAGTTGGTATATTTTACCAACTCACCTCAACTCTCCTTTCTTCCCATGTTTTTAATGGTTTCACCCATTGCCACTGTCACACTTCGAGAACTAACTCTAAGCTCTGACAACCACCTCCGATAAAAACTCCAACAATCAATTTCAGGCTCCAAAAACCACCTCCGATGATAATTCTGGAGACAAAATTTGGACTTTGACAACCACCTCTGATGACAGCTCCGACGACCAACTTCAAGCTTCGAAAACCTTCATATGACCAACTCCGACAACGAATTTATGGCCTCTGACAACCACCTCTGGTGACCTAACTCCAACGACCAATTGGCTCCGACAACAAATTTCGTGACCAACTCCAACAACCACCTTCGTAGACTCCGAAAACCACCTCCAACTACAAACTCTAATGAAAATCACCTTCAATGATCACCTTTGAGCGAGCAACTCCGACGACCAACTCGAGGCTTTGACAATCATCTTCGACGACAAACTCCGACAACCAACTCTAATACCATCTTCATGCGACTAACTTCGGGCTCCGACAGTCACCTCCGACTACAATCTCCAGCGAAATCATCTTCGATGATCAACTTTGACGACCATTTTCACCTTACCAACTCTAGGATTCGAAAACTACCTCCGAAGACAAACTTCGACTACCAACTCCAATACATCTTCATGTGACCAACTTCAGGCTCCGAGAACCACCTCCGACTACAAATTCTAGAAAAAATCATCTTCAATAATCAACTTCGACAACCACTTCCGACTACTGTAAGATTGATAACTGTTAAAGTATGTTGTAGGGCTGTTGATTATATAAAAAAAATATTATTTTGTCTACTTTAAGTTCAATATTTATACGTAATGTTCAAATGAGTGTTTAGAATATTTAGATGAAAAGTATGTAACATATAACAAAAAAAAAAAAAATCATAAAATGAAAAAAAAGGGAATATTTTCCAACAAAAAAAAATAGAGATTTGTTCTTTGAAGATCCTCCAAATTTAGAGGAAATGAAAGTGAAATTGCTGAAGAAATGTGGTGACATTCCATTGGTTGTTACGATGATGTGAGAGATTTAATTAAAAAAAATCATAACATAGTAAAAATATAGAGCAATAATAGGAAGAAAAGAAAAAGAAAAGATGATAATGAAATTCACGGAGAAAAATTAGCTAGAATCAAAAGTTTTGATTTTGGTTCAGTTTCTCATTTTATTTAACTATATTTCTACAAAAAAAATGTAATGGATTAATTGTTGTTCATTGCGTAAAAAAAGAAAGAAAGAAAAAGTTTTAACATTAAAAGAAAAAAATTGTAATCCATATTTTATTCAAATAAAGATGGGTAGAATTATTGAATAAAAAAGTTTCAAAACAAAAATAGTAATCATAAAAACATATTATTTAGAGTTCAAAAAACTGCACCATATACCCAGGCATATGACCTCAACTCTACATCCCAAACACAGACATATGAACTCAGACTAAATAACTCTGCACTCCAAACATAGACAGATGAACTCCACGGATATATGAACTCCATATACATATGAACTCAGACCAAATAACTCTGCACTCCAAATACAGACATGTGAACTCCAGACATCCTATCCAACCCAATGCCCCAAACAGTCCCTTATTGTATATAATATATCGGTCGATTCGGTTTTCCATTTTATTTTTTTTTGTCTAACTCAAATCCGACCAAATTTTTTTGATTTTATACATTTTCAATCTGAAACCGCCAAATCAATTGGTTTCAGCCCGAACTCGACGAGGGGTTTCAATCGACTTGAGTGGGTTTTTTGGTTTTTCGATTTTTGCTTGCAACCCTATCTTTTAATATCAAACTCAATATGATATGCTAACCTAGGCAACATCTAGCTAGTTTAACAAGAAGCAATAAAACTAATAAAGCAAATGAATATATACTGTGTTAAGAAAAAATAAAGGGTCACAAAGGAGCTTTTTTCCATCTTTAAGGTATCCACATGTATTAATACCAAGAAAAAATTTATCTTATAATGGAAAATAAAGAAAACAAAGTATAGCGAATGGAATAAAATTGAGAAAGTAAACAAAGTGTCTAAAATAAATAAAAGTAAAACAGTAGGTAAATAACATAAACTAAAACTCCTAAGAAACATAATGGGTTACCAATTCTCCAAGTTGCTATGTAATTTAGTTAGTTCAGTCTCTTTTGAAATGATCAAAGCCCTTCATTTTCTCTAAATCAACTTGCATTTATTTCTTTTATCAATCTTGATGAAAATTATGGAGATTTGATTTGATGTTGGAGAAGATGATCAAATCTTGAAATATTTGCATAATTTTTGTGAGGTTAGGTTGTAATGGCAACTTGGGTGTATTCTGGATACATATTTAGGGTTTTATTTGGATTGACTAGAGTAAAAAATGGTTATAGAAAAGTCATTTTTATTTAAACTCTTTTAATAAAAATTGTTTAAAATAAACATTGAGCTTTTGAGTGGTAACCAAACACTTCAACTTTTTTCAAAATGACTTATTTTTTTAAAATTAAACACTTGAAAAGTCAAACTAAACACACATTCTCGACACTTATAAATTTAATGGCAATAATTTGAAAAAAAAAGGCATTATTTTAGTCTAATAGTCTTAAAAGCTTAAAAGCTTAGATTTTATTTGATTGAAATGGGTTAAATATTTCAACCTTTTAGTTTGTAATTTAGCTAGTTCACAAATCTTGGGATAACTTGGTGTATTTTTTCAAAAAGAGAATCGTCTAGAAGCTTTAAATGTCATGCCGTACTTCTAGAAGGTGGGAAAGTTGTAAGTCAACACCATTTATAACTTTGGTCTAAGTTGGCCTATCAAAATAAATAAATAAATAATTAATATCAATTTATATCCTCAAACTTTGAGAATTTTATCAATTTAAATTCTAAACTAAGAATTGTATCAATTTAAACCTTAAATTTTGAGGTCCTATTCTTAAATTTTGAGATTTGTATCCATTTAAACCCCAAACTAATAATTATATCAATTTAAACCCTGAACTTTCATAAGCGTAATAATTTAAACCCCGAACTTTCATAAATATATCAATTTAAACCCTGAACATTCATAAGTGTATCCAAATAAAACATAATAGAGGGTTTTGTTGGGTTTTATGTCCTAAAACTCGTGGAATGTAAACATTTTGAAAATTCAATAAAGTTATTATTGAATATATGAATTACCTATTTCATTTTAGAAATAAATCCAATAAACTAAATAGATCCATGACTATTACATGAGTACTTGAACTTTATGTGGAGACATAAGAGTAGATCAAATTCAAATAAATAGTAAAAATGATCTTATAGTATATGAATGAGGTTGGGTGTCTTATTCTGGTAACACTATTGGATGTGGTCCATCTGTAGTTGTTACAAGAAGTTGTAAAGTGCCACAGACGAAGTGATCCTAATTCGTATATGTGATGACATGAGTAGTGAGAGCACATGTGCAATGAGTTTGCACAAGATCGTACCACGAAATAAGTCACTCTTATTTTATATAACGTTGTTTACTGTTTAATACAGACTATTTCACTACAATGACCTAGGTAACTTAACGTAAATCTTGAGCTAATTATGAGCTTCTATTTATTCAGGATTATAATTAGATTTGTATGGGTGAGGGTTTGGCTCAATAGCGTCAGCTCAATAAGTCTCCCATTTTAGGGGTAAGACGGGGTAGATAGCTACGGACATAGGGTGCAAGATGGAATTCATTCTTACCCACTTTTAGGGATGTAGAGAGGTTGTTCCCCTTAAGTGCTAGTTCCGCGTCTTGAACAAGGGGCCACACCCTCTCATTGGCCCGAGAGGAATTCAGTTTGATGATCGGATCACAAACATATTGTTCATTAGAGGATCATTGGAACTGGAACAAAAGGTAATCTCGAGAGTAAAACAACTATTTGACTCAATTACGAACAATCTATGAAGGATTAACTTACTAATCATGATTATATCGAGTGGACACAATATATATACAATGAGGGGAGTGCAACTATGGGCTTTAGTGGAGTGATCCACTAGTTAACGAATGGGGGTTAATTCGATGTAAAGAGTTTAACCCATTAATCTCAGATTGTTGGAGCCCATGATCTGTACGTCCACGAGGTTCCCCTACTAGCTCATAAACGGATTAGTCTTGGAATAGCATGATAAGTTGTTTTGAAACGTTCAAATTAGAATTAAGGGAATTAGTAATTATATGTGATATAATTCCATGTTTAATTTTGGAACTAAATGGAATTGGTGAATTAATTAATATTTATATATGATTTAAATATTAAATCCATGAATAAGAATTCATGCTAATGAAATTGGTGAAAAATTAATTTAAATATTTGATATTTAAATTAATTAGAATTAATTAAATTGTTTAATTAATTATTAATTATTAATTTTATTAGAAAAATTAATTTTGAATTAATTTTTGTAAAATTAATATATTTTTCAGTTTTAAATATAAATTAAAAACTAAAATTAAGTTTTTAATTTGAAAAATAATTTCAAATTAAAAAGAAAAAAAAGAGAAGGAGAGAAAGTGGAAAAATCCCAAGTTTTGGGATTTTCCCACTATCTTCAAGAGTTGCTCACACACAATTCCGTTGTCACTTCAACTCAATTAATTCAAGCTAGAGCTGTAATTCATGCAAGAGGAGTGTTTGCGTGAGATCAGGCATTAAAACCATTAGATTGGAGTGGAAATCGGGGATGAATCAGAGGTGAATTAGCTGAAAATTTCAAAGTTGAAATCGGGGTTTTAGTTGCAAAACCAGAAGCTCATCTCCTTTGTTCTCTTAATCCAAGCTTATTTTGAGTCCCACAACTTACTCTAAGGCACCTAGGTTATAGTAGAGGAGGCCTTGTAGTGGTTCATGAGCAGAATTCAAGGAGATTGCAGCTGAATCGAGCTTGAAGAAGGAAATCATCAAAGGTATGTTTGAAACCCATTTTACATTTTATGAGCATGTTTAATTCAAAACCAAAATTAATGAATTAGAATTCTTAATGATCATGTTTTCTTCTGTTGCATGTATCCTAACTCTATCAATTGGTATCAAAGCATCATTTAAGCATTCAATTTGGTGTAATTTTGGCTTGGTGGGTGTTTCTCATAAGATATATGAAAATGGTGAACTGATATGGTTTTCTGAGTTTTGGCATTAAATTTCTCTTCAATTATGCTGTAATTCTTATAATGGGCTCTTGACTGATGAGCTTTAATGTGTGCTTAAGAGTCTATAATTTACTTGGAGTCATTAGAGTTGAAATTAAAATGTAATTGAAGAAAGAAATGAAGGAGGTGAAGCTGATGCAAATTCCAGTGGAGCTTCTATCCAGCCAGCGTTGCAACCTACACTTGAGCGTTGCAACGCTACTCATATTACTGCTCAGTTTTTTGAAGAACATCCATAGTGTCGCAATGTTGGGGTGAGAGCGTTGCAACGCTGTTCATCCCAGCTCAGCATGCACGCTTTAACCCAAACTGGCGGTCCAGTTGAACCAGTCCGGTCAGTTTGAGTCAAGAAGGTTCGGTCTGACCTAATTCATCCCGGTTCAGCCACTTATGAAGGTTTGGAGGTCCAATTCAGGGCGGTTCGAGAGTTTAGAAGCGTTTTGGAGCCACTTTTTGCTGAATTTTATAATAGTTAGGCCTTTGTTTACTTGAAAACGCTAAAACTAAAACCATATCAGTATGTGTTTAATTATTTATGCATGTGATGTATGTTATAATTAAATAAATCTTATATGTACATAAAATATGCCATGTAGATTTAAAATCCCACCATAGGTAGTATGTTACATGCATTAAAAGTATGCTATAAAGTGTTATAATATAGAGTATGCATGTTTAGGATTTCTTTTATTTAATATAAGTGTTATATTAAATCGTGAATGCATTTGATGTATGTTGTGGATGCTTAGCATGTCTAAAATTTTCTAAGTTGTTATAAAATTGGGATAGACATTTAAAATCCATAACAAAGAACAGCTGCATGCTCATGTAGTTTAACCACTTATTTTAATAGTTAAAATAGATTGTTATCTTGTAAACCTAGGGTTACAAACTCAACCGATATATAATCTTGTCTAAGGCTCAGGGTATTTAAGTTGACGATGTACGGAAGATGGACGATTAATTGAGCGTTGCTAACCAATTTTATGAGTAATACATGAGCGGTGTGAGATTTTAAAACTGGTTTCTCACGTCCCTAGAAAATTCACATCGTGAGATTCATGTGATGCCTCATGTCACCCTGAGAGTGATCTTCATTCGAAAAGTATTTATATGGGTCAATATCAAGGTGAATGGGGGAAGTAGTTCATAGTAAGTTGGTGAAGGATATGTGTCAACATATCCTATGGTCCCTTCCATTTGTTTGGACCATGAGATTCCTATGTTGCACTTGTTTGTCATCTTTAAGTTGGCCCCACTAGTCATTTTAACAATGGCTATCCCCTCGAAGGGTTGTAACATAGGATTCGGAACAACTCAAACTCCAGAAATGGATAGGATTCTTAGGTCGTTTTCAACTTTGTCTTTCCAATTCAGTAGCATTGTTGGGGCCAACCCTGAGGTCTGAAAATGAAGGGTTACACTTACGAAATTACTAAAGTGTTAGTAAGTTCTGACAAAAAACGATAGCTAAATAACTATTAGAATTTGAGTTATTCTGGGGATAGTATTTAGTCAAGAATGTCTTGCTACAGTATCGTTGCAAAATAATGAATTTTGGGTACATTATTACTTTGCTAAAATATGATTGGGTTTAATAGTAATTCACTGATAAAATTTGTTTATATTTTCAGAATGATGAGTTCTTTAGTACTACTATTGGCTTCTGATAAACTTACCGGGGATAACTATGATATGTGGAAATCAAACTTAAATACTATACTGGTGATAGATGACCTATGGTTCATTTTAACAAAGGAGTGTCCTCCCGTTCCTAGCTTAATGCAAACCGAAATGTTCAAGATGCATATGATAGATGGATCAGGGTTAACGAGAAAGCCCGTACCTATATTCTTGTCAGCATATCTGATGTATTGGCTAAGAAACATGAGAGCATAAGTATTACCAGGTAGATGAAGTCTTTGTGTGGGATGTTTGGACAACCGTCCTTCTCTCTGAGTCATGATGCTATCCAATACGTTTATAACTTCCATATGAAAGAAGGGGTCTTTGTTAGAGAACATGTCCTAGACATGATGGTCCATTTCAACATGGCAGAAGTAAACGGTGCTGCCGATGATGAGAAAAGTCAAGTTGGTTTTATTCTTGAATCTCTTCCGAAGAGTTTCTTGTGGTTCTGTACGAACACACTGATGAATAAAATAAAGTATAACTTGACTATGCTTCTCAATGAGCTACAGGCTTACCAGACCATGATGAGGTCTAAAGAACTGAAACTAGAAGTAAATGTTAATATGCTGAGAAAAGAGGATCGTCCTCTAAGAAGTCTGATATTGCTTCTTCTTCATACAATAAAAGTATTCCAGTAAAGAAGAACAAAGAGAAAGGGAAAAAGAAACCTACCGGCAGAAAAGGCAAAGCAAATGCTATAGATAAAGGAAAATGTTTCCACTACAGCGAAGAAGGGCACTGGAAGAGAAACTGCCCACAATACCTTGTAGAGAAAAGTGCAGAGAAAGAAAAATAGGGAAACTAGTTCCTAAGGGTTGCTTGTTGTGAGATAGTACTTCAGATTATGAATATGAGAGCTTATCTCACAATGACCAGTGGGAGATGTTGCAATTGCTGTCAAATGATAAACTTGTTTACTTTTGTTATTGTAATGAAAGTTATTTTATCTTTTTGTAAAGAATATATTGTATAAGCTTTTTGTTATAAATGAAATGTTCATTAGCAAAAGTTAAATTTGTTCTACTGTAAAGCAACTTTTGTTAGAATCAACCAAGTTAAAAACCATTTGCAAATATGTAGATATTTAAAAATGGCTAGAAAACAATAAAGGCAAATAGTTATTTAACCTAAAGTTCAAAACACTTGAAAGGTTCAAAGTGTATAAAACTTGTTAGGTAAAATAAAATCTAGAATACTTCGATTAGATCAAAGTAAGGAATACAGAAAGTTTGAGATTTCTAGGGTTATTCTGATAGAACATGAAATCCACTGAGAAAGTTTTCTACACCTACTTGCCTTAATCGTTTTGAACATCATTCTAATTTTAAGGTATTTCTAAAAATCCATATGAGATATGAAAAATTCATAAAAACTGTTTATGATATGTAAAATATGTTTACATAGCTCAGAAATCTGAAAAGATCGAAACATGTGTTAATGTTGAACCATTAAATGTTGAAATATTGTTGAAAAGATGTGTCTATTTGTAGGCATGTCAAAAGTAATATATTTTTTAAGTAAATGAAAATCAAATGTTTGTGTTGACAAATACTAAATTTTCTTAAAAAATATATGAGATCACCATGTATTATTTGTATTCCATAAAAGTAAGTATATCAATAAAGAGTTATTGATCAAAACTGATACTGTAACAAAAGTTGTTTGAACAGATCAGATCCATCTTACTCAAAGAGTTGAGAGTACCTTGATATAGTGGGAGGGATGTATGCCACTATGCCATATTTTGAGTTTATTAGAAACTCATGCCATCAAGTCTAAGTGCCAACATCGAAAAATAAAGAGTTGTCAAAATTGGAAGCATTGCCTACATAGTTTAATAAGAAGTCTATTTTATACTAACGGGTTTATCGCAATTCTCTCGGCTAAAGTGTTTGAGATTTTCCTCATAAGACTAGGAATACAAGGTTTAATAACCTAGGCCAAGTGGGAGAAAAACCATGGGTATGTCATGCCCTAGTTTATTATATTTCTCTATAAAACTCAAAAACTCAATATTATGTATTCATATGTTTGTTACCACTGGAGTTTTAGTTCAAGTGGTAGTTTGTTGGGTTTTATGTCCTAAAACTCATGGATTGTAAACAATAAAACTTATTTTGAAAATTCAATAAAATTATTGAGTATATGAATTACCTATTTCATTTTAGAAATAAATCCAATAAACTAAAAAGATCCATGACTATTACATGAGTACTTGAACTTTATGTGGAGACATAAGAGTGGATCAAGTTCGAGTAAATAATTAAAATGATCTATAGTATATGAATGAGGTTGGGTGCCTTATTCTGGTAACAATATTGGATGTGACCCACTCTGTAGTTGTTACAAGAAGTTGTAAAATGCTATAGACGAAGTGATTCTAATTCGTACACACGATGACATGAGGAGTTAGGCATCCTGTGCAATGAGTTTACACAAGATCGGACCACAAAATAAGTCACTCTTACTTTATATAACGTTGTTTACTGTTTAAGACTAACTATTTCACAACAATGACCTAGATAACTTAACCTGAATCATGAGCTAACTATGAACTTCTGTTTATTCGGGATAATCCTTAGATTTACATGGGTGAGGGTGGACTCAACAACGCCGACTCAATAAGCCTCCGATTTCAAGAGTAAGATCGGGTAGATAGTTGGGGACATAGGGTGCAAGATGGAATTCACTTCTACCCGCTTTCAGGGATAATAGAGAGGTTGTTCCTTTAAATGCTAGTTCCGAGTCTTGAACAAGGAGCCTCTCCCTCTCATTGGTTTGAGAGGGATTCGGTTTGATGATCGGATCACAAACATATTATTCATTAGAGGATCAGTGAGACTTAAGAAACAAGAGGTAATCTCGGAGGAAAAACAACTATTTGACCCAATTACAAACAACCTGTGAAGGGTGAAATTACTAATCATAGTTATATCGAATGGACACAATATATCTACAGTGAAGGGAGTGCAACTCTGGGCTTTAGTGAAGTGACTCAGTAGTTAACGAATGAGGTTTAATTCGGTGTAAAGAGTTTAGCCAATTAATCTCGGATCGTTGGAGCCCATGATCTATAAGTCCACCAGATCTCCCTACTAGCTCACAAACGGATTAGTCTTAGAATAGTGTGATAAGTTGTTTTGAAACGTTCAAATTAGAATTAAGGGAATTAGTAATTATATGTGATATAATTACACATTTAATTTTGGAATTAAACGAAATTGGAGAATTAATGAATATTTAAATATGATTTAAATATTACATTCATGAATAGAGATTCACAGTAATAGAATTGGTGACAAATTGGTTTAAATATTTATATTTAAATTAATTAGAATTAATTAAATTGTTTAATTAATTATTAATTATTAATTTTAATAGAAAAATTAAATTTGAATTATTTTTTGTAAAATTAATATATTTCCAATTTTAAATATAAATTAAAAACTGAAAGTAAGTTTTAATTTGAAAAATAATTTCAAATTAAAAAGAAAAAAAAGGAGAGAGATTGGGATTAGGAGAGAAATTGGGATTTTCCCACTATCTTCAAGAGTTGTTCACACACAATTTCATTGTCACTTCAACACAATTAATTCAAGCTGGAGCTGTGATTCATGCAAGAAGAGTGTTTGCATGAGAGTCATGCATTAAAACCATTAGATTGGAGTGGAAATTGGGGATGATTCAAAGGTGAATTAGCTGAAAATTTCAAAAGTTGATATATGGGTTTTAGTTGCAAACCAGAAGCTCATCTCTTTTGTTCCCTTAATCCAAACTTATTTTGAGTCCCATAACTCACTCTAAGGTACCTAGAGGATAGTAGGAAAGGTCTTGTGGTGGTTCACGAGCAGAAATCAGAGAGATTGCAGTTGAATCGAGCTTGAAGAAGAAAATCATCAAAGGTATGTTTGAAACCCATTTTACATTTTATGAGCATTCTTAATTTAAAGTCAAAATTAATGAATTAGAATGTTTAATGATCCTGTTTTTTTCTGTTGCATGTATCCTACTCTATCAGGTTTAAGTTGATACAATTATGAAACTTCAGGGTTTAAATTGATATACTTATAAAAGTTTAGGGTTTAAATTGTTACAATTATTAGTTTGGGGTTTAAATTGATACAATCCCCAAAGTTTAGAGTTTAATAGATACAATTATTAGTATAGGGTTCAAATTGATACAATATCCGAAGTTTAGGGATATAAATTAATATTTGCCCTAATTATTATTTTGTTAAACTAATATTAGGTCTGTAAGCTTTAGATTAGTATTTATTTAGTCATTGAACTTAAAACAAGTATCAAATAAGTTGCCAAATTTTTTTGTTTTATGTCTAATATAGGTCACGAAATTGTAAAAGGTGTCAAATAATCTCTTAAATTTTTAAATTTGTGTCTGATAGGTGTTTGAATATTAAAAAGTACTTGTTAGATCCTTACAATTTTTGTTTTGTATTTAATAAACTATTAAACTATTCAACATTTTCTAATAAAGATTTATGGACTTATTAGAAATAAAATTGAAAATTTAAGTTCAAGCTGAACACACAAATCGATTTTATGTATAATAGTTCGATTATTATTAATTTTTATTTTTGGAATGTTTTAATGCCCTAATAGATACCAAGATGTGAAATCAATAGCCTATTAGACTTCAAAGTTGAAAACTTATTTAATACAAAATTGAAAATGGAAGGATACCTATTATAAACTTTTAAATTTTGAGATCTAGCTATTAAACACAAATGAAAAGTTTTGTTTTTTTTAAATTAAGTAAAGCTCTTGTTTTTGCTTTTTCAATATCAAACCTAATCAAATTAAAAACTTTTAAAAGTTTAGAACCTAAAATATTAAACGGGAATGGAAGTTTTGATTTAGACCAAATCACTGGTCCCTCAGATTCATAGTTGATGCCTATTTGATCCTCGAGGTTTCAAAACATATACTTTAGTCTCTTAGATTTACAAAATGATTCTAAATAGTCCCTAGCTTAGCTTTAAATTAACGGAATATTGATTGGACGGTTAAGTGTTGGTGTGATGAGATGACAAGGCTATTTCATTTAACTACGTGATAAAATCTATTTGATTAATTGAAAAATAAAATAAATTTTTATTTTTTTTAAAAATAAACTAATTAGTGAAAATTAAAATTGTTTAAAGTATGTTAAAAGAATCTAAATCAACCCTAAATTAAATTTTCTCCAACATCGACTCTTTCTTCTACGATTTCTCCTGGCCAAAATAGGAATCTTGTTGGCGTCCACCATGCAGCTACCATTGACGCTATTAGTGTACCTTCATTTCAACTCCTGCTCTAATTTAAATCGATATCTTAGTGGTACAATTTGAAACTTGAGGTATAAAATTCAAGAATTGAGAGCCATAGCTTAAACATGAATGTATGTCGTCCCTCTACAGGATCATTAGAGGTGCAAAAGACTAAACAATTTATGGATTTCAAAATCCTCCATAGAATGAAAGCATATAAGTGAACATTATAAGGAAACAGAAAACAAGAAACAAGATTTCATGACGGATTTATCAGGTGGATTACCTGCACATATCAAGGAGAATCTCTAAATTAGACTAGTCCTCAATCCAAAAGATACTTAATTTAATTAATACAAGATGGATATACTTCAAATTGGACCACTTAGAAATCGGTTTAGATTAGGGTAGGGATGAAATGAAGGTATGGTAATAGATTTTGGCCAGGAGAAATAGTAGAAGAAAGGGTATACGAAATGGTTAGAGAAAACCTAACTTAGGATTGGTTTAGATTCTTCTTTTAATATACTTTAAACAATTTTAGTTTTAAGGGACAGTTGCAAGTATAGACATTACACTCAAAGTATTAGCAAATATAATATAATGTAAAAAAGTACAAATATGACTAAATTTAAATAGTCTATCAATGATAGACCATATTATTTGTAGGAGTTTATTAGTGATAGATCACATCACTAGTAGAAATCTATCAACGATAGAAGTCTATCGCTGATAGACTTGGCCGTCTATCAATGATATAAGTCTATCGCTGATAGACTTGTCTATATTTGCAAGTTTTTTTTTAAATGATATTATACACTTGGTTATTATTCCTAAAAATGTTACCAATTGCAATTACCCTAATTTTAACTTCTACTTAATTAAAAAAAAATAAAATTTCAATTTATTTTCCTACCAATCAAATAGGTTTGACCATATAGTTAAATGAAGTAGTCTTGTCATCTCATCCACGTCAGCACTTAACAATTCCGTTATTTTTTTTTTAGTTTAAAGTTAAGTCAAGGGCTATTTAGAAACATTTTGCAAATTTGAGGGACTAGAATATATGTTTTGAAGGCTTAGAGATCAAAGAGACATGAAAGTCAAACTTGGAGGACCAAAAATGTATTTAACCCCTTTTTTTTTTTAGTCAAGTAAAGTTCTATAATTTATTTTTTTCCAATAACAAGCATAATACAACTAATCCATATTTAAAATGGGGTTATTTAAAGTGGATACTCAAGGAAAAATTAAAAAAAAATCCAAGTGACCCAAATGACCCAAACCAAACAAAAGAATGATCCAAGAAAGAGAATAGAAAATTCCAACTATACATCAAATTAAATGGTAACCGTGGAATTATGTTAATGCATTATTAAATATGGTTTATATCTATTTGAAATTAACGACTCAAGGATGAACAAACCTAGTAATAAAAAAAAAAAAAAAGAAAAAAAAAGAGAGATGAACAAACCAAATTTAAGCTATTTCAATGAACAACGAAAAGCCAACTTTGATCCACGAATGACTAAGTCAAGTCTATATTATTAAGCAAGAAAAACTATGGGTTAGTTTGATAATTTTTTTTAAGAAAACAAATTATGGGACCAAATCCAAAAAAGGAAAGGAAAAAGGGGATAAAACTGATGTGAAAAAAATCACCCAATACCATTCAGGCAAAAGATATATCATAAACTCGAGTTTTGAAATGTAACTCATGACTAGAGATGTCCACGGGGCGGGGATGGGAAGCCTTCCCCCTCTCCATATCCGCCCCCTATTTCAATACCCATCCCACAAAATTCCGCGCGGGGATTCCTCGATGGGAAATTCGTGGATCGGGTTCCCCGCAGGAAAAATTTTCCATTTCTTATTCTTTTATTATTTTTTAACCACTTTTATACAATTTATGCTCAACCTTAATGAAAATTTATTAGTTAAATGGGTCATTTCCAATGCATTCTTTTCAAAGAAAAATTTATAATTTTTTCTAATAAAGACAATAATATTTTATGTGCATAGATATACATAAAAATTTAATCTCATAATTAATAAATTTTAAATATTACAAGTGTAACCTTCAACTTAAACATTATAATATTCATGGTCATGAAAGATACATATCTTAAAAATGTATTAAAACATGAAAAAATTGAGATGAAAAGTAAAAAATAAGTAATTGTTGATGTAACATCAATTTTGTAATATATATATGTGTGTGTGTATGATGAATATGTGTTATGAATATGAACATCTCTACTCATGACTCAATCGGAGAAGAAGAAAATTGGACCAACCCAAAAGCCCATCTCGATCAAAAGAAGGTCGAGGTCGAGGTCGAGATGAACATTTTGCCTAAAGAAGTAAAATTTCATAAATAATTCTTGTGGTTTGATAAAATTTTAATAAATAGTCCTTCTTATTTAAAAAAATCTTTATAAATAGGAATTAGATTTTAATTATAAACTATAGTGATTAAATTCTAGTTATAAAGACTAAATTCTTTAATTATAAACTATAGTGATTAAATTCTAGTTATATAGACTAAATTCTAAAATTTACTTTTTTTTTTTCTTGACTTCAAATTATATATCGGATTTGAAATTTGAACGTACAATTTTCTTTTATTAACAATATAATTAATACCTTATAATTCTCTCTTTCTTGAAAATTTTGGGAGAGAAATTGGAGAGCGAGCTTGAACATTTTTATTTTTTTTGTACTTTTTTTATAATTTAATAATTCCATTCCTTTCAGGCCTTGCTCAAACATTAGTCACGTTTACCCCTAAAGAAAATCAATAATAATATGAAATGTCGCTCCATTTGATTATGTCTGTTGTTATTTGTCTGTATTTTATAATTGTAATATAATCAAATTGAGGCACAAAGGGTGATAAATCCAATTGCATTTCAAAATTACGTGGATCCACTAATCGATATCGTTACCGCTATTATTACTCTTACAACATAAGAATTATGAATCTGTCACATTTACTATTATTGTTACCATTACCCTTACAATTTGATCCTAAACGGTAATAGAAACAATAATGACAAATTCATAATTCTAAGTAAAACGTGATAAAAAATAATCTAATTACGTTTGCAATTGTGAACATTAAAATTGATATATCAGTAGATCAAATTACGATTACATCAATTTTTATTACGGATCGATAAACGTGACCTAAAAAAATAAATAGATAGTGGTTCAACTAAAAGTTCTGACACTAAGGTGAACAAAGGTCCCGATCAAGGATTGCTGAAAAAAATTATTTCTATAAACATACAAAATTATTATATAATTAATGAAAAGTGTGCAATCAATTTTCTATTTTACTATTTTTCCAAAAAGAAAAAATCTTAAGCGCTTCTGCTTTCTAATTTATGGTTATAATGCGACATGACGGTGACTCCATATTTAATCTTTTTAAAAAACTACAGATCAAAAGTGTCAATATAGATTAAACAATTATTTGTTTCCATTTAAATAAAGTAAAATTTAAGGTTATTATATGGTTTTATTATTCTATACTAAAAGTATATTGAAGAAAATAATTAATCGATACATTGCTTTCTTGTTTTTATTTGATTGAAATTTTATAATATGCTTTCTGATTCAAAATTTATAAAAACAGAGAAATAAGTGTGTAATCTGACCAAGTACATATTACCTTGAGGATTTTGCTATTTTACCATTTATCTAGCTCACTACATCAAAATTTATTTTTAATTTTCAATTTTGACAAATTCAACCTTAAAACATAAATGAAGGTGTTCACATGAACTTTTCGAAGAAATGTATTTTTATGAAGTTGAATTTGAGTTTACGTAGATTTATGTGGATGTGATTCGACCTATAGTATTTGATTATCTTACTCCCTCTATTTGATTTGTAGAAGCAGAGCACGTGATTGTTTTTGAAGTTGAAGTCTTGGATAAATGTTCATATCTTCAAATGACTTTTGTCTTCAAGGAGTGTTCAATTTTAGAAGTAGTTTAGGGAGTCTTCTTATTGTTGAGAAAATTATCTCGAGATTCTCTACAGTCTCAAATTTTCGAACCCTTCAAATGAATGAGAGCTTTCATGTCAACTTTGGTTTGCTTGGCACATGAGTCTAGAGATGTCCACGGGACGGGGCGGGGTCGGGGATGCCATTCTTCATCCCCATCCCCGCTCCCCATTTCATTTCCCATCCTCATGAAATTCCCCAGGGGGATCGGGGCGGGGATTCCCCGCGGGAATTTTTTCCGTTATCATTTTTTTTGTATAATGGCAATTAATTTAAATCACTAACGTAAGCAAATTTTAATTAAATAATTAACTTTATCACTAAATTGTTTATTATGATTAGTTTTATATAACAATTTGAATTTAAAGATAAATTACTCAAATTTAAAAAAGCTAATTAATTTTTTAGTATAAAGAAGTAAATATAAATCAAATTATTCACATATATAATCTAACTTTAAACATTCAATTTAAACATATTCGTTATCTTTCCCAATAAATAATTAAATTTGAAATTTAAATGTAATATTTATATAATAATAATAATAATAACATAACATTAGATAACTATACTAAATAAATATGTAAAAGCTACCCCGTCCCTGTTTAGCTCACAAAATTTTTTTCCCCCGCTCCCTCCCTCATTCCCCGCCTAATTGGGGAATCCCCATCCCTATGGGGAAATTGGGCATCGCTACTTGAGTCCAACTAGTTGGATTTCGAGATTGATTGGCATTTAGGTCAAATTAAACTTATTTTTTGGGATCGATTGAACATGAGCCCAAATATTGGACAAAATATGTTTATTAAATCCAAAAGTCTTGACGAAAAAAATAAGGTATGGATCTACTCACTTCTGTTTTAATTGACATATCGATTTTTCCCAAATTCGATAATTTATAATTTGATCATTAATTTAAAAAAATGATTTGAAAATTTGTGATGAGTCCAAAAATTCTCATTAAGTGGAAGTTAAAGATTAAAGAAAAAGTAAAAAAAAAAAAATCCTAATTTGAGTTTTCCATTTTAATTGTATATTTCTTTAATTAATCATTCAATAATATGTCATTTTCTTCTTGTTCTTTTAATAAAGGATTGCTGCAATGCAATGAAGTACTAATTATATATATAATATATGTATATATTTGTCATTTTCATGAGCTAAGAGTTAAATTTGGGATGTCATTTTACTTATCATAATAAAAGTCAAGAGATATTTTCAAATAAGTAAATAAATAAACCAACAAATATGTCGAGAGGGTTTTTTTTCTTCTCTTTTTTTAATGTTTGAAGACTAAAATGAATTTAATATAAAATATGGACTATTATATATGAGCTAAGAGTTAAATTTGGGATGTCACTTTACTCATCATAATAAATAAGTCGAGAGGGTTTTTTTTTCTCTCTCTCTCTTTTATTTTTTAATGTCTGAAGGCTAAAATGAATTTAATACAAAATATGAATTAAAATAAATATATTCAACCTTCAAAAATGAACCTTGAAATAAAAATCTTAAAATATCTAAGCTTTTAGAGCCAAAATTGAAATTCAAACTTGATTTTAGTTGAAAACAAATATAGCCCGACAATAGTGAATATAACTTTTTTTCTTTTTTTCGTTTTTGGGTTTTGGTTTTTTGGTTTTTTTTGTTTTTTTGAAGTGAACCTCCATGATCTTTAAGCAACCAGGAATCTATTTGGTGGAACAATCATTGAATAAACCAAGGATTACAATAAGTCATAAAGAAGAAGACATTCCAAATAATACAAAAAAAAAAAAAAAAAAAAAGAAGAAGATTAATAAAGCAAGTTGAGGGATTTGATGGGAAAAAAAAGGAAAAAATATTAATTTTATACTCTTAACTTTTGAGGTTATATATCCCAAAGCTAATAATTTCTGTTCGAAAACATTTCTCTAAACTTTTGTCAGAAAACATCAAGTGAAACTTATAATTTGTATTAGTTAAACTCTTATGCTCGTTTGATAATCAATTAGTTTCTAGTTTTTGAAAATTAAATCTCTAAATATCAATTCCATCAATTTATCTATATGCTTTGTTGTCTACATTGTTAAGAGTGTGTTCAAAATCAAAGTCAAATTTTGAAAAAAAAAAAGTTTTCAAAAACTTGTTTTTATTTTTGAAAATTGGCTAGAATTAAAATGTTTATATAATAAATATGAGACTAAGAAAATGTGAGAAAACAAGTAGAATTTTCATAAACCAAAAACAAAAAACAACGAAATGATTATTAAACGAAGTCTTAAATTTTCATAGTTATTTTAAATCCTTCATTATGATTACTTTGAGAATCATTTATGCATCAATTCTCATATGTGGGTAAACTTCTTCAAATGTTTGTTTTATAAAATGAATGACTAAAATTGATGCACTTATGAAAGTATAGTTGAATTGATACAATTATAAGTCTTAGTGTTAGACACGATATTTTTTCAAATGAAACGTGACGGACAACGTGAATTGGTATATATTGAGATACATCCCTGAATTTTGAATACTATTCTATTTTGGTCCTTAAATGTTTAAAAATGTTTGTTTTAGTCCCTGAACTTTTAAAAAGATGTTTACTTTGGTTTCTACTAAAATTTTGTTAAGTTCTTAACAAAATGACGAGTGGTTTGTATTTTTGGATGACTAAGCTACCAAATAAGTTAATAAAGCTGAAAAAAAATCTATGATTTCAATCTTGAATATGGTGGTAAAGTGACTTTGTATCGGATAACTTGAAAGTCATTTTTCTTTCAAAATTTTGGTCATTAACTATTTTAGTACATTGCTAGTTGACATTTTACTTCATCTTCATTTTAATTTACACATCTGGAGCCCAAAAATACATACCGTCTCACATTTTCTTTTAAGTTTTAACAAAACTCTAATTGCATGGACTAAAATAAACACTTTTTAAAAATTTTGGTTCTAAAATGTATGTTTTTAAAAGTTTAGGGACCAAAATAGAACAAGATTCAAAGTTTATGGACCAAAATAGAATTTAAGCCTAAATATTAAGCTAGAACTTTAATGAATACAATAAAAAGTTTAAAGTATAAATTTTTATGTATATATTTTTTTTTTTAAAAAAAGAGTTTTTTTCTCTTTTAATACATTATAATATTAGTGTGGCTGAGCTATACCTAATATGTCGACAGCCATGCTTCGTGTCTTGGGCATGCTCGTCCAGGGTAATGTTAGCTCATGGCCGCATGTCTAAACCATCCTCAACCATCCTATCTTTGAGTCTTGTAATTAGTTTAGCAAGTTGTTTTTTATTTCAAATTGTTTTTCATGCGGGTAATCGCTCACCACTTTTGATATGTAAGCTAGGCATTTTAGAAATTGTTTAGAATGCACTATAGGATAAACCCACTAGTCAACTCCCCGACGGATGCATAGATATACTCTTTGCAATCAAAACTTTCTTGCAACTGTCAGTCTTCAATGCATTCTTCAATGATGTGTTCAATGCTTTTCTTCTCTCACGTGTTATAAAACCATTTTCTCTCAAAACGTGGGTGGATGCTACATCATATACTGATGCTGTCCAAAACTTTTGATTTTTACACGATTAAACTTGCTCGTCGGATTAGAGCAAGTGCCACACAATCGCCTGTCCTGTATACGGAAGTCTGCGATTATGACAAGTGGTATTAGAGCTTAGTTAGCTCCTCGGCTAGCAAAGACCGCAATCATGTCTGCAACGAAGCAATTGTCAAAGTCGCAGTCTGAGTGACTTACTGAGATTGAACAACAATTTCTGTATCTGAGGGAATTGTTTGATAAAGTGAGATATGTCCAAAACCGCCTTGATGGGTTAGTGTAAAAGGTCGAAAAAATTGAGGCACTAGATGCCCGAGTAGATGGGTTGCCAATAAAAGAATTGATACTAAGAGTTGATTTGTTCGAATACAAGACTACACAGTCTGGAGTTTTGAGCATGAGGATAGCTCCACGACCTCTGTTGCACACATGGAGGAGCGTGTCAAAGAGCTTGATAGTTCGTAGAAGACATGCTAAAGTTGTTCAATGACCTGATTGTTGACTTTAAAGCAACAATAGATTCCATCAAAACTGAGATGGTAGAAATGAAGACGCAAGTGAATTTGAAAATGCGTGTGGTGGGGAACTAGACCCTGAACCAGACAAGCACTGTGTTGAGCAAGTTCAAGATCTCGGAGCCTAAAGCTTTCAGTGGGAACTATGATGCTATAGAACTTGAGAATTTCATCTTTGACATGGAGCAATATTTCAAAGTTAGTGGAACCGTTACCAAAGAAACAAAGGTGACGTTGGCCTCTATGCATCTTGCTAATGATGCAAAGCTGTGGTGGAGGTCCAAAGTAAATGATATTCAGAATGGTTTGTGCATTGTCAAAAAATTGGAAGATCTTAAGAAAGAACTAAGGGCCTAATTCTTCCCTGAGAATGTCGAGTTCATTGCAAGAAGAAAGTTACAATAACTTAAACATATAGGGACAATCAGAGACTACGTGAAAGAACTCTCGGCTGTCATGTTAGACATTAGGGACATGTTCGAGAAGGATAAAGTGTTCTACTTTGTTGAAGGACTGAAGCCATGGGCAATGACTAAATTATACGAGCATAAAGTTTAGGATCTTGCTTCTACCTTGGTCGTAGCAAAGAGATTACTTCACTGTAGTAGTAAACAAGCTCCCCAAAAGAAAAATGCACAAGCACCGAATCAAGGAAATAAGGCTCTCAAGGCGAATTCCCCGAATAATTTTTTAAATGACAAGAAACCGTAAACCATGGGTGTAGACCCTTCCCGGGTGTCCTATCAAGCAAAACCAAATCAACAAAGGCCCATCTCTTGCTTTCTTTGGAAAGGCCCTCACCGAGTAGCCGAGTGCTCGCACCGAGCTTCCTTAACAGCCTTACAAGCCTCAGTACACTGAAGTAATGAAACAGAGGCAGAAGCTGAAGTTGAAAAGGAAGAAGAAGATGAGGAAACTCCCTGAGTGGGAGCATTGAAATTCTTGTCAACAATCTAAAAGAAAACCTCATGTCCTAAGGATGCTTCAGAAAGGGGACTTATGTTCATTGATGCAGCCATGAACTCTAAATTTGCAAAAGGCACTATGGTAGACTCAAGGGAAACCCATAATTTTATTTCTGGCTCCCATAATTTCATTTCGGAGCCAGAAGCCTAATGTCTGGGATTGAAGGTCGAAAGAGACACGAGCAAGATGCAAGTTGTTAACTCTAAAGCCCCTCCCATTGTGGGGACCTAAAAAAGGGGTATCCCTGAAAATGGACAAATGGAATGGAAATGTTGATTTTGTTGTTGTGCGCATAGATGACTTTAACGTTGTGCTTGGAATGGAGTTCCTTTTGGAGTATTAAGTCATCCTCATGCATTTAGCTAAGTACCTAATCATTACAAGCAGCAACCCCATGGTATGGATCTAGTATGGATCTACTAACTTTTGTTTTAATTAGAATATATCGATTTTTAATTAGTCCCAAATTCGATAATTTATAATTTGATCATTAATTTGAGAAATGATTTAAAAATTTGTGATGAGCCCAAAAATTCTCATTCAACGGAAGTTAAAGATTAAAAAAAAAAAAAAAAAAAATCCTAATTTGAGTTTTCCATTTTAATTGTATATTTCTTTAATTAATCATTCAATAATATGTCATTTTCTTCTTGTTCTTTCAATAAAGCATTGCTGCAATGTAATGAAGTACTAATGCTATATATAATATATGTACATATATTTATCATTTTCATGAGCTAAGAGTTAAATTTGGGATGTCATTTTACTTATCATAATAAAAGTCAAGAGATATTTTCAAATAAATAAAAAAACAAATATGTCAAGAGGATTTTTTTTTTTTTTTTTTAATGTTTGAAGACTAAAATAAATTTGATATAAAATATGGACTATTATATATGAGCTAAGAGTTAAATTTGGGATGTCACTTTACTCATCATAATAAATAAGTCGAGAGGGTTTTTTTTTTTTTTTTTTTTTTTTTTTTTTTCTCTCTCTTATTTTTTATTTTAATTTTTTAATGTCTGAAGGAAAAATGAATTTAATACAAAATATGAATTAAAATAATTATATTCAAACTTCATGAATGAACCTAAAATTTTGAGACTGAAATAAAAATCTTAAAAGATCTAAGCTTGTAGAGCAAAAATTGAAATTCAAACTTGATTTTAGTTGAAAACAAATATAGACCGACAATATTGAATATAATTTTTTTCTTTTTTTTGTTTTTTGTTTTTCGTTTTTCGTTTTTTTTTCGTTTTTTCGTTTTTTTTTTTTAATTTTTTTGAAGTGAACCTCCTTGATCTTTAAGCAACCAGGCATCTATTTGGTGGAACAATGATGGAATAAACCAATGATTATAAAAAGTCATAAAGAAGAAGACATTCCAAATAAAACAAAAAAAAAAAAAATAAATAAATTAATAAGGTAAGTTGAGGGATTTGATGAAAAAAAAGGAAAAAAAAAATATTAATTTTATACTCTTAAATTTTGAGGTTGTATATCCCAAAGCTAATAATTTTTATCCGAAAACATTTCTCTAAATTTTTATCCGAAAACATCAAGTGAAACTTATAATTTGTATTAATTAAACTCTTATATTCGTTTGATAATCAATTAGTTTCTAGTTTTTTAAAATCAAATCTACAAATATCAATTCCATCAATTTATCTATATGTTTTGTTGTCTACATTGTTAAGAGAGTGTTCAAAACCAAAGTCAAATTTTGAAAAAAAAAAAAGTTTTCAAAAATTTGTTTTTATTTTTTAAAATTGGCTAAGAATTCAAATGCTTATATAATAAATATGAAAATTGAATAAGAAAATGTAAGAAAACAAGTAGAATTTTCATAAACTAAAAAAAAAAAAAACGATGAAATGATTACTAAACGAAGACTTACATTTTCATAGTTGATTCAATTTTAATTCATTCATTATGATTACTTTGAAAATCATTTATGCATCAATTCTCACATGTGGGCAAACTTCATCAAATGTTTGTTTTACAAAATGAATGACTAAAATTGATGCACTTATGAAAGTATAGTTGAATTGATACAATTATAAGTCTTAGTGTCAGGCGCGATATTTTTTCAAATGAAACGTGCAGACGACATGAATTGGTATACATTGATATACATATTAAGTTTAAATCCTATTTTGGCCCTTGAACTTTGAATATTGTTCTATTTTGGTCCTTAAACTTTTAAAAACATTTGTTTTCGTCTATGAACTTTTAAAAAATATTTACTTTGGCCCCTACTAAAATTTTGTTAAGTTCTGAATAAAATGACGAGTAGTTTGTATTTTTGGATGACTAAGCTACTAAATAAGTTAATAAAGTTGATAAAAATCTATGGTTTCAATCTTGAATTTGACTTTGTATGGAGATAACTTGAAAGTCATTTTTCTTTCAAAATTTTGGTCGTTAACTATTTTGGCACATTGCTACCGTCTCACATTTTCTTTTATGTTTTAACAAAATTCTAACTGCATGGACTAAAATAAACATTTTTTTAAAAATTTTGGGACTAAAACGTACGTTTTTAAAAGTTTAGGGACCAAAATAGAATAAGATTCAAAGTTCATGGGCTAAAATAGAATTTAATCCTAAATATTAAGCTAGAACTGTAATAAATATAATAAAAAGTTTAAAGTATAATTTTTTATGTATATATTTTTTTTAAAAAAGAGTTTTTTTCTCTTTTAATACATTATAATATTAGTGTGGTTGAGCTAACGACATAACTAATACGTCGACAACCATGCTTTGTGTCTTGGGCATGCTCGTCCAGGATAATGTTAGCTCATAGCCGCATGTCCAAACCATCCTCAACCATCCTATCTTTGAGTCTTGTAATTAGTTCGGTAAGTTGTTTTTTTATTTCAAATTATTTTTCATGCGGGTGATCGCTTGCCACTTTTGATATACAAGCTAGGCATTTTAGAAATTGTTCAGAATATACTATAGGGGAGACCCACTAGTCAACTCCCCGACCGATATACAGATGTACTCTTTACAATCAAAACTTTCTTGCAATTGTTAGTCTTCAATGCATTCTTTAATGATGTTTTCAATGCTTTTCCTCTTTCACGTGTTATAAAACCATTTTCTCTCAAAACGTGAGTGGAGGCTACATCATATATTGACGCTGTCCACAACTTTTGGTTTTTACACGATTTAACTTGCTTGCCAAAATAGAGCAAGTGCCACACAATCGCGTGTCCGTATATAGAAGTCTATGATTGTGACCAGTGGTATAAGAGCTTAGTTAGCTCCTTGGCATGTAAAGACCACAATCATGCCCGTAACGAAGCAATTATCGAAGTCGTAGTCTAAGCGACTTACTGAGATTGAACAACAATTTTTGTTTATGAGGGAATTGCCTGACAAAGTGAGATATGTCCAAACTTGCCTTGATGGATTAGAGGAAAAGGTAAAAGAAATTGAGGCACTGAATGCCTGAGTAGATGGGCTGCCAATAAAAGAATTGACGCTGAGAGTTGATTTGTTGGAACACAAGACTACACAACCTGGTAGTTTTGAGCGTGGGGATAGCTCCACGAGCTCTGTTGCACACATGGAGGAGCGTGTCAAAGAGCTTGATAGTTCGTAGAAGAACATGCTAAAGTCGTTCAATGACTTGACTGGCGACTTTAAAGCAACAATAGATTTTATCAAAGCTGAGATGGCAGAAATGAAGACGTAAGTGAATTTGAAAATGCGTGCGGTGGGGAACTAGACCCCAACCTAGACATGCATTATGTCGAGCAAATTCAAGATCTCAGAGCCTAAAGCTTTCAGTGGGAGCTGTGATGCTAAAGAACTTGAGAATTTCATCTTTGACATGGAGAAATATTTCAAAGTGAGTGGAATCGTTGCCGAAGAAACAAAAGTGACGTTAGCCCTCTATGCATCTTACTGATGATGCAAAGCTGTGGTGGAGGTCCAAAGTAAATAGTATTCAGAATGGTCTATGCACCGTCGAAAAATGGGAAGATCTCAAGAAAGAACTAAGGGCCCAATTTTTCCCTGAGAATGTCGAGTTCATTGCAAGAAGAATGTTACGGGAACTTAAACACATAGGGATAATCAGAGACTATGTGAAACAACTCTCGACTGTCATGTTAGACATCAGGGACATGTCTGAGAAGGATAAAATGTTTTGCTTTGTCGAAGGTCTAAAGCCATGGGGGAGGACTAAATTATATGAGCAGAAATTTTAGGTTCTTGCGTCTGCCCTGGTCGTAGCGGAGAGATTACTTGACTATAGCAGTGAACAAGCTCCTCTAAAGAAAAATGCATAAGTGCTAAATCAAGGGAATAAGGCTCTCAAGGCGAATCCCCCGAATAATTTTGTAAATGACAAGAAACCATAAACCATGGGTGCAGGCCCTTCCCGGGGGTCCTATCAAGCAAACCCAAATCAACAAAGGCCCCTCTCTTTCTTTTTGTGCAAAAGCCCTTACCGAGTAGCCGAGTGCTCGCATCGAGCTACCTTGACAACCTTACAAGCCTCAGTACAATGTAGTAGTGAAACAAAGGCAGAAGTTGAAGATGAAAAGGAAGAAGAGGATGAAGAAACTCCCTGAGTGGGAGCACTGAAATTCTTGTCAGTAATCCAAAAGAAAGTCTATGTCATAAGGATGCTTTGAAAAGGGGACTTAGTTCATTGATGCAGTCATGAACTCCAAACTTGCAAAAGGCACTATGGTAGACTTAAGGGAAACCATAATTTCATTTCGGAGCCGAAAGCCTGATGTCTGGGATTAAAGGTTGAAAGGGACACGGGCAAGATGAAAACTGTTAACTTTGAAGCCCCTTCCATTGTGGGGACCTAAAAACGGGTATCCCTGAAAATAGGCGAATAGAATGGAAATGTTGATTTTGTTGTTGTGCGCATGGATGACTTTAACATTGTGCTTGGAATGGAGTTCCTTTTGGAGCATAAAGTCATCGCCATTCCTTTAGCCAAGTGCTTAATCATTACAAGCAGTAACCCCACGGTAGCCCCAACCAACATGAAACAACCTAGTGGAGTGAGAATGATCTCTGCCCTCCAGCTAAAGAAAGGGCTTAGTAGAGAAGAGCGCACCTTATGGCTATCCTAGTTATTAATGAGCCTATGGGGAAAGAGCCTGTTCTTGTGGAAATCCAGAAAGGTCTGAATGATTATGCCGATGTCATGCTGAGTAGCTTGCCAAAGACTTTACCTCCCCGATGGGAGATTTATCATGAGATTGAAGTAGTCCCGGGAGCCAAACTGCTAGTGAAAAATGCTTATTGGATGGCTTCTCTGGAACTCGCTGGTGAAAAGTGCCATGAGCTATTGAATGTAGGTTTCATTTGCCTAGCAAAAGATTCCTATAGAACTCTAGTCCTATTTCCGAAGAAGAAGGATGGAACATTACGGCTGTGTATTAATTATAGGGCTTTGAACATGTTGGAAATGTCTTAAAACTCGCAATTCGTAATATATAAAACATATTCTATTTTTCAATAAATGTATTATTGAGACTTCATTCAATAAAAGTATCATTGAAATTTCACTCTGTTATAAATTCCAATAAACGAACCCATGACTATAGTATGAATACTTTAATGAGATATAAAAGAGGATCAAGTTATAGTAAATAGCCTAAAAAGATCTATAAGTATATGAATGAGATTGGATATCTCATCCTGGGGACACTATGGATGTGGCCCACTTTATATACTGGTACAAACAATGTGATCCCGAAATCGTTCATGTGGAGACATACGAATAGGGCATTCTATGCAAAAGACTTTTGCATAAGACCAGACTCGAAATAGTCACTTTTCTTTATAACAACCGTTTACTATTAAAAATGACTATTTCAATTCGATGACTTAAGGTAACTCGATCTTAATCCTAAGCTAATTATGAACTCCTGTTTATTTGGACTTATCCTTTGATTTACATAGGTGAGAGTAATTCAACAACACCGCTTAATAAGCCTCCCATTTTGGGGATAAAATCGGATAGATAGTTGGGGATATGGTCCTGCAAGGTGGAATTTCCTCCTACCCAATTTAGGGTTAGTAGATAGGTTGTCTCTTAAGTACTGATTCCTGGTCTTGAAAAATGGGGCCCCGTCCTCTCATGATAGAGTTGGACATGGTTTATTAATTGGACTATAAACCAATTGTTTAATAGATGATCAGTGGTGACTTAAGGAGAAAGATATATTTATAAGGGTAAAATAGTAATTTTGACCTAATTGTAAATACGAACGACCTGTGAAGGATTGACTTACTGATCATGGGGAAATCAAATGGACAGAAATTTATCTAGAGTGAGAAGAGTGCAACTATTGAGCTATAGTGATATGTCTCGATAGTTAACAAATTTTGATTAATTTGGATTAAAGAGTTTAACCAATTAATCTTAAATCATTGGAGCTCATGATCTGTAGGTCCATAAGACCCTTCTACTAGCTCATAAAAGATTAAAACTTGGATCATAATATTGAGTGAATATGAAATGTTAACATTCATTTTTTGGGTTTGGATAATTATATTCGATAGAATTAACGTTTAAATTTATTGAAATTAAATGTATTTGGAGAGTTAAATATATTTAAATAATGATTTAAATATTGATTACATGAATAGGATTCATGTTTAAATTAGGTGCTTTATTAATTTAATATTTGATATGAATTATAATTATTTAGTTAATTAAATTTGTTTAATTAATTATTTTAAATCAAATTCAATGTTAAAGAAATTTATTTTTCAGAAAATTGAATTAAAATTATGTTTAATTTATTTTTTAGTTAAATATAATTTAAATTGATTTTTTTGAAAGTGGATTTATCCAATTTTTTTTGAAAGTGGATTTATCCAATTTCTCCAACATTCAACACCTAGGCCACTTAACTGGTGCAATTTAAAGTGTCAAGTTGCAAAAGACCGAAGTGCTTGCATGTTTGAATTGATTAAATACTTCAATTTTTGGAATTTAGAAGCATACAATCAGAATTTTAGAGAAAATTTTGTAGAAATTTTTTTCTCTCAAACCCTCTTCAATCTTCTTCCATTCCCTCTCAATTCAGAGTTCCACCACTTAAATCCAAGGCTGAGAATAGTAGAGAAGATTCTCTTAGTGGTCTACTGAAGATTTGAAGGTCAAATTCGTGGAGATTATCAAGGGTTTGAAGGAAATCTACAAAGGTTGTATATCTAAAACCCTTTTTGTTTGAAACTTGTGTTTTAGCATGCTTAATACTCAAATTAAAAGTAATTAGGGTGCTTAATGATTTTGTTAGCTTCCGTTTTATGCATGTTTACTCTATCAAAACAAAGTCACGGTTCACAACAAGTACCCTCTACCGATTATAGCTGATTTGTTTGATTAGTTGAATGAAGCTTGATACTTTATGAAGCTCGACCTCCGATCGGGTTATTATCAAGTTCGCATATAGAAGGCAATGAACCGAAGACCACTTGTGTGACAAGATATAGAGCTTTCAAATTTCTTGTGATGCCTTTTGGTCTGACGAATGCTCCTGTAACATTCTGTACCATGATGAACCGAGTTTTTCATGAGGATCTTGACCAGTTTTTGATGGTTTATCTGAATGACATAGTCGTTCACAGTCCTACCTTGGAAAAACAACAATTCACCTTCCATTAGTCTTTGATAAGATGTGATAGAATTTGTTGTATGTCAAGAAAAATAAATGTGCTTTCGCACAACAACGAATAAACTTCTTGGGACATGTAATTGAATATGGAAAGATTGGAATAGATAACGAGAAGTTGTAGGCTATACAGAAGTGGCAAGTCCCCATCTCTGTGACTGAATTATGTTCCTTCTTGGGATTGGCTAACTATTATCACCGATTCATCGAAGGGTTTCTAAGAAAAGTTGCCCCATTGACTGAGTTATTAAAGAAAGACAAAGTTTGGCAGTGGTTGTAAAATGTCAGAACGTCTTTGAAGAGTTAAAGGCAACCATCACAAGGGGTCTTGTCCTTGGTCTCGTTGACATATAAAGCCGTATGAAGTAGAGACCGATACGTTAGAGTATGACCTCGGGATCATCCTCATGCAAGAAATCCATCCTGTGGCCTATGAAAGTAAAAAAATGAACAGCGTCGAGAGGAGTTATATAGTCTATGAGAAAGAAATGTTGGTTGTGATCTATTGCTGAGGGCCTAGAGATAGTATCTATTGAGGTCCTTCTTTGTAGTGAAGATTGATAACAATGCCATTTGTCACTTCTTTGAATAGTCCAAGTTGACTTCTAAACAGACGCGATGACAAGAGTTCTTGGTTGAATTCAATTTTAAGTTTGAACACAAAAAAGGAAAGAGTAACCAAGTAGTAGACGCTCTGAGTCGGAAGGGTGAGCATGCAGACCTGTGCATGTTAGCCTACATTCATGCAAGTAAGGTCGATGGATCAATGCAGGACATTATCAAAGAGTTATTATAGAAGGACTCCTCTGCCCAAGCTATCATTGCTTTAGCTAAAGTTGGTACAACTAGGAAGTTATGGGTTGAGGGAGATTTGTTGTTAACAAAAGGGAATTGATTGTATGTTCCAAGAGTGGGAGACTTAAGGAAGAAGTTGTTATACGAGTGCCACGATACATTGTGGGTCGGTCATCCGGCCTGGTAGAGAACCTATGCATTGTTGAAGAAGGGCTATTTTTTGGCCCAATTTGAGAGACGATGTCATGCAGTATACCAAGACTTGTCTTATCTGTCAACAAGACAAGGTTGATAAAGCGAAAATTGTTGGACTTTTGGAGCCCCTGACTGTACCAACCAGGCCCTGGGAAAGTGTGTCCATGGATTTTATTACCCATCTTTCAAAGGTGGACGATCTTGAGGCCATCTTGGTTATCATTGACAGGTTCTCAATATATGCAACCTTCGTACTTATGCTGAAATACTGTTTGGCTAAGCTGACAACCCAATGATTCTTCATACATATAGTGAAGTTGTGGGGAGTTTTGATGAGTACTATTAGTGACAAAGATGGCAGATTCATTGGCACGTTTTGGACCGAGTTGTTTATGTTCATGGGGTTAAGTTTGAATATATCCTCAAGTTACCATTCGAAAACAATGGCCAAACGGAGAGATTCAATTGCTTGCTGGAGGAATATTTACGTCACCTTGTCGATGCTCGCCAAAAGAATTGGGTCTAGTTATTTGACATAGCCCAACTTTGTTTAAATTGTCAAACAAGCTCGTCAACAGGAAAGAGCCCTTTTGAAGTCGTAAATGGGAGGCAATCTTTGCTACCTCATATGTTGACCATCCGTATGTAGGGAAAAATCTTCAAGCCCACAACTGTACCAAAGAGTGGAAGCAGATTACAGACATCACTCGGGCATACTTGGAGAAAGCCTCCAAACATATGAAGAAGTGGGCTAATAAGAAGCGTCGCCCTTTTGAGTTTCGAATAGGGGATCGGGTCCTCATAAAGTTGAGACCAGAACAGATCTGATTTCGAAGTCGTAAGGAAAAGCGTCTTATCAGAAAGTATGAAGGTCCAGTGGAAATTCTAAAAAAGATTGGGAATACTTCATATAGGGTGGCATTGCTTGCATGAATGAAAATTCATCCAGTACTTCATGTAAGCAACTTAAAGCCCTATCATCCTGATCTTGAAGATGATCGCCGCAATAAGACTTCCGACCGAGTATTGACTTGAAGCAGAAGGAAGAGAAGGAAGTAAAAGAGATTCTTGCTGACAGAGTGAGAAAAGTCAAAAGACCCACTCGTAGAGTCCACAAATATTTGGTTAGGTGGAAGAACCTTCATGTGAAAGAAACAAGTTGGGAACGTATCGAAGATTTAGAAGCTTGGAAGCAGAAGATCGTTGTGTTCAGGCTACGCCAGTCTACAGGGACGTCAACTGTTTAAGTGGGGGAGAATGTCTTGGGCATGCTCGTCTAGGGTAATGTTAGCCCATGGCTGCATGTCCAAACTATCCTCAATCATCCTATCTTTGAGCCTTGTAATTAGTTCAGTAAGTTATTTTTTATTTCAAGCTGTTTTTCACGTGGGTGACCACTCGCCACTTTTGATATGCAAGCTAGGCATTTTAGAAATTACTCAGAATGCACTATAGGAGAGACCCACTAGTCAGCTCCCTGACCGATGTATTGATGTATTCTTTGTAATCAAAGCCTTCTTGCAATTGTTAGTCTTCAATGCATTCTTTAATGGTGTTTTCAACGATTTTCCTCTCTCACGTTTTATAAAACCATTTTTTCTTAAAATGTGAGTAGAGGCTACATCATATACTGATGCTATCCATGACTTTCGATTTTTACACGACTGACTTGTTCGCCGGATTAGAGAAAGTATCGCACAATCGCCTATCTCGTATACGAAAGTCTGCGATTGTGACACTTCGCATGGCCTATTTTATTGGTGGGTGGCCCAATATAATGCTTCCAATAAGTATTATCATTATTATATAAAAAAACGAAAATTTTACTTCATTTCTTATACTATTTTTCTTGAAATATTTATCAGGCTATCATATCAAATTGAGAAAAAAAATTAACGTAAAGAAATTGAGTTTGACTAGTTTTATAATTTGAAAGAAAAAATTAATGTAAAGAATTTGAGTTTGACGAGTTTTATAATTCGAAAGTTCGATTGAATTAAATAACAATTATAATGTAGAGGTAGTTTATCAATTTGACTATATATGAAAGTTAGACTCCGTTTGGTAACTATTTTGTTTTTTTGTTTTTGTTTTTGAAAATTAAGTCTATGAACACTACTTCCACGTCTAAATTTCTTCCTTTGTTATCTACTTTTCACCAATGGTTTAAAAAACAAAGTCAAATTTTGAGAACTAAAAAAAGTAACTTTCTAAAAGTTATTTTTATTTTTAGAATTTGGCTAAGAAGTCAACCATTGTATTTAAGAAAGATGCTAATCATTCTAAGAAATGTGGATGATATAGGGTTAATTTTAAAAAATAAAAATCTAAAACGAAATGACTATCAAATGGGCCTTAGTTGTAAGGATTCATAAGTTTGTACATGCTTTATACATCAAATTTAGATTATAGTTGTAATAACAACAATTTTGACTTCATTATTCTCAAATTGGGAAACAACCTTTAGTTAGCAAATTTTACTAAAATATCTCATGAAATTTAAAAAATTCAAATTGAATGGAAATAAAATTTTTGAGATAGAATTGAAGTTGATAGGCCTTCATATTATAAATGTTTGATTTTTTGATCGAAAATATATACCTTAATCGACCCTTTTCAAATTAACAACATGATGTTAACTACATTTGATCAAGATTTGATAAAAAAACAATAAAAGAATTTTCCATAAAAGGGTATCTTTGCAATTTTATAAATGGGATGAGTCAACGTTAGATTGTTTTTTTAATTAAATTATTCATAATGATTTTTTAATCTTAAAGTAAATCTAAATACAAGATTTTGAGAATATGAATAAATTACTTTGCTTTATCAATAAAATAATTCATTCCACGTCATTGCCAAGTCATCGGAGAGAGAGTATTTAATATAATAGATTATCTGGTGAGGCATAAGAATCATGCTTCTAATGTATTATAATTTTAATTTGTAACATATATAGTGCATTCTATAATTCAATTCCTATTATAATAAAATAAATATTTATAATAGCAATAAGTTAAGGGAAAATAATAGGGGGAAACATGCATTATTTCTAAATGATATCAAGCTCGGTTTTGGTTGTTATTCTCATTTATTTGTTAGCTTTAGGACTGTTGAAGTATTTGATGGGACAAATTGATTTACCTCCAATGTCATAAAATTTGTACTATCTACGTTGAATTTAAAGAGTTTGACATCCACTCTTTATATATTATCAACTTGACATCAGTATTTCTTGTCTTCTTTATTATTATTATTATTATTTAAAAAAATTATAAGCATTTTGAAAAAAAAAAAATAGGGTGGATCTAATACAAAATACAATGTTAAGCACGATGTCACAGACAATATATATGACAAGTCTAACAAGCAAACAGAAATATAAAGACACAAAAATTGATAACCCAGTTCAGTGCAAATTCACCTACGTCTGAGGGGCAATGTGTCCCGTGGAATGAAACTTTACTATATATAGAGTTTAGCAATTACAACAAAGGTACTTATTTGACAGACTCCCTCTTCAGTGATTCACATACAACTACCTCTTCAATTTCGACTTAGGCTTCCCCTAAGTTTGAGCTCCCCTCATTTCCACAAAAATACTTCTCCAAGGTTTGTATGAGATCCCCTCAATACAACATACTTAGTCTCCCCCTAAGAGTGAGATCCCCTCACATTCATCAAATTTAGACTCCCCCTAAATATGAGTGTTCATTATCTTCAATGTATTTAGGCTTTCCCTAAATACAATATCTAATCAAACTCATTCCGAGTTCTACAATGGCTGCCAAAAAAAAAAAAAAAAAAAAATCTCAATGACAAATACAAAGATTTTCAATTACAATACATGGAGGTTAAGGCTTAGACAAACCCTCAGCTCAAAATTCTCAATACACACTTTTCTTATTAGGTGACTAACACTAAAAATAAATAAGAGTACAATATAAATAAGGCTAGCTATGGGAATATATTTTAATGAGTGAATAAATATTCTTCGCATGAGAATAAGGAATGCAAATACGAAAATATGTAAATCACATAGATAGATATGGAAAATATATTATACAGAATCTGTTACCAGACATGTAACAATGTTTATGACAATGCCTTTGACATGCTGCACAACATGTTGCTTGAGTTTTTCCTGTAATAAAATCAGCCAATCACATTGCAGTCTTATGATAATATCAGCCAATCACATTGCAGTAATAATCTCCCCTTTTGGCTATTTTTTAAGGAAAAAAAAACAATCATCAAGGCATGACAGCAGAAGAAAACCAACCAAGCTAGAGCAATGTACACACAACCACAAACCATCGAGCAAAGAAATCAAACCCAGTTTAGAATGACCACACTCATTCTCCCCGTTTTGTTTGGCTTACAAAAACAACCAAAGCTAATACTAGATATCATATAAAATATGCCCAAAGCCTTTAGCAACTGACTCTGTCATAGAGCCACATTTACACAAATAACAGATAACCACAATAACTCAACATTAACTTCAACCATAAGATTAGTAAAGAAAAAATGGAACATGCAAATCTCGTGATTCAAAGATAAGAACCTGCAGAATACAATTTCCAACAAGAGGAGTTTCACACTAGACATAAAAAATATTAACAGAAAAAAAATCCTCATTAACTAGTAGAGGAATTCCTTGGACGATGATAAACACAAGATGTCATTGAAACAAATTAACACTAACATAAGTAACACTAAGATCAACAATGACGAGCTGCCTATTCTTAAACCAATGCTTACGAACACCACTAGAGAACTTGATAACAAACTCTTTTGTAGCAGAACAATGCTCCAACACATACATGAGAGTATCCTTTTCTTAGATCAACTTTTTTATAATCTTAGTAATCTCTTTGCAAGTTTCAATGCCTATCTCTTTTACAAAATTTTTTGTAGAACTACTTGCACAACAATATGCAACTTACCCTAAAACCAAAAGCAATAACACCTCTAGATACATCACACAAAAGGAAGGACTACCACATACACAACAAGAACAAATGGGAAGAATCACCCTAGTGGATTTGCAACCAAATAATGAAAGAAAACCATAGCTAAATGTTTGCCCATAAATCCAGAGACATAAAGTCCGACGAGATAAATAAGGAGAAGAAGACATATCATTAGAGGATGTATCCCTCATGTCAGGCTCAACACTGAGAACAAAAGAATCAGCAACATCTTTAGCATCAACATGAACAACAGTAGGAATATTAGATATACCAACTTTCTTAATCCCCTTAGAGCCTATATTTTCCATGCCCAAATCCAAAACTGTTTTATTGATAACAAAATCAATATCAACCTTTTCCACAATGATGAGCAATGTTCAGAATAAAGGAGAAGCTAAAGGAAAGAATAGGATGAGGCTTGGTAGCTTGTAACTCTTTTACCTAAGGCTCCTCGAAATGAAGTACGAGCTCATATTTAATCTCATTGACCTATTCTGAACATGACGGAGGATCAACATCTTCATCATCATCGATCCAGGGAAATTGGTCAATAAGATCGGCCTCGGTGTCACATACGATGGGAAGCTCTGAATGATTCTCTAATGTAAGCACAAAATGTGCAAGATGAGGGACAAAATAGACTTCAACTGGCACGGGGGCTTGAGTCTCTAGGTGAGACTCAATAGACTCCTGCTCACACTGAGAAAAATCATTAGCAAGTTCACACATTATAGAATCCAACGTCTTACCTTGGTCAGAAGCTTAAAGAATAAACTATTCAACTTAATGATCGATGCTAGTCGCTTCACTGCTCAGTTTGGTATGATTAGAAGATGGTTCCATCCAAGACTCTTCAAATCTCCCAACTGATTCAGTAATCTAAGCAACGAGGTCACTCAGATTCTGAAATTCAGTTCTAGCTTCGGATCTAAAATGGAAGCTATCTTGCTGGAAACTCGAAGATTTTTTATGACTAAAGCACATAAACTCACTAGAGCTATTAGAAAATTCCCTAACCAAATCTTCTAAAAATATACCTAAATTGACCGAAGAAGTGGACATTGACGTCCAATTTGGGTTAAGCATCTCCCAAGGGGAATAGTAATCGTGCTCAGGAGTACACGAAAGCTAAGGACGTGCTTCAGATGGATGACCTTGAAATGAACATATTCAACATTTCTCAAGCTTCTGCAATTGCCTAGTAGCCAAAACGTGAACAAGAGAGGTTAGTTTAGATATTTGATTTCTAAGTTCATTAAATTCATTTAACTCTTGTTCTCTATGTTGAGCCGCTTATTTTGCACGAAGCGCATAATAGATATTCATATCATCTACCAAGAAAAAAAGTGGACACAAGAAAAGGAAAAATATTTTTGGATTTTTAAAGGTTACAATTCAAATTTAACTAAAAAGGAGATTAATTGGCTTGCCTCCCCGGCAACGACTCCAATTTGATTGCACCCTTTTGTGGTGTCGTTAATTCTCGAAAAGAGACATAAATCAAAAGAAAATTTATAATACACTGAACAACTCCTATCATTACAAAGATGTAGTAATAGTGGTAAGTATGGGGTCGAACCATAGAGAGATTAGGATTTAATATTCTCTTAAGCGAAATTTGACTATGAAAAGTGATAAAAATGGGGTTTTCATGTTTGTTTGACAAGAAAACTAAATGCGGAAATTAAAGTGTGGAAAAGTAAGATGGATTGAGAAAGAGAGAGATTGAACAAGATTACCTTCGCTAGTTTAGAGATCGTAAGGTTTTCTATGAATCTAATCATCGATTAAATATGAAAACATGTTTGAATTAACTATTTCTTAAGCCTAATTGAATGTTGGGATAACCCATACAAACTCCCTAATGAGAATCCACATACCGGTAACCCCTAAATTGACTAAGCTTGTTACAAAGGCAATTTACTTAGCTGATTGCATTACGTTCTTAGATTGATTAAGACATTATGCAAGAATGGCCAATTCTATCCTAATACATTTCCAATTTTTAGGTTTTGTTATCAATTAGGTGATCCTAGATAGCCTAGACATCATGCCATAAATCAAACCAAAACCTATTGCTACTGAATTAAGCATGCTTTCAATGCAATTATGGACACCAGAAACACACATAACAAAGACAAACATACAAGAAATCGAGGTGTCAGTTCATCAATCCTATATGATTGTACTAGAAATTAATTCAAAGAAAGGAAATCACAAAGAAATAGAAATATCCAAAAAAAATTCATAAGAAATCTCAAAGAATTCAGGAAAATTCCTACAAACCTTAAAAATTGACGTCGTGGCCTTCAACCGTTCATCAAATCCGACTCATGATGCCAATATTTACAAAAACAACTCAAAAGGAAAGGAAATCTCATGAGTTTTGGCCTGGAATGGCCAAAACCGAGCAACATGCTCTCTAAGACGGCTAAACTCTCCTTTTCCTTTTACCTAATTTGAAAAGAACACATTTAAATTACAGTCACAATATTGCAACACTAGGAAGAGCGTTGCAACGCTCTTGTCAATTTAGCCATCGAGTGTTAGAGAGGCATTGCAATGTTACTGTAACGCTTGCTTGCGATGAACGCGCACGCGCAGATTTGTTGGCATTCCATTAATCTTTGTAGCATTGCAACGTTAAGGGTAACGTTGCGACGCTGCCCTGTATACGAGCCTACTGCCTTGCAGCGTTGCGTTAGAGCATTGAGTGAGAGTTGCGACGCTACAATCAGTGATAGTTTGGTCATTCTCCTCCTTTAAAGCCTAGATGCTCAAATTACCTCTAAATTACTTCAAATTAACCCCGTTTCTCATCAATGGTCAATTCTACCTCTTGGTTGTTCGGTACCTACAAAATAGCATATTTAACATGTAAATCCATTAACGAGCATAAATTAAGTTAGGAATTATAGCTCTTTTTCAGAGTTATCACATTGCTACTTGATGATTTAAGTTAGACAAAAAGGATGTAATGTGCAAGCCTTAATCTATAGCAAAAACATGCATTCATGGAAAGGAGAGTCAATCCATTAATAAACATACATTTAAATTAAACAAGATTCAAGGAAGCTTAAATTTAAAGCATTCATTTAATAGAAATAATTATCACAAAATAACAAGGCTTCTTTATTCCTAAAAACTAGAAAATCTACTAACCTTCAATCTTCATATAGATGTAGAAAGTGTTAGGAATCATCCAAATTAAGGTTACAACCCAAAATAAAATGATCTTAAACTAAAAGGATAAGAAAAGGTGAAGAAAGGTGGTTGGGCGGTTTGCTTCTCTCCAATTCCTACATTCTTTTAAGCAATCATTACCTTAAAAATCGAAGGCATTATATATAGAAATGAAATGTTGAAGTGCCATGATGTTACAAGTCAGTGCTACGGTGTTGATACCCTCTTTCATAATGCCTAGGAATGCTGCAGCGCTAAAGTCTCCCTCGCGTATGCATTTGGTGGTGAACGTTGTGACACCACAGGACATCGCCACAATGCTTACCTTGTGTGTAGCTTTTGTAGCTGATGTGGCGATGCCATGCCTTCTTTGTCATAATTTTGTCGTTTTGTCTTCCGATCATTGCTAAGTGCTTCGCTTTGGCTCCTTTTGCATCTGGAATGTCTCGAAGGCCCCCTTTCCTTAATTATCTGTTTAAGAACTCAATGAGATGTTAAATTCCTAAGAACTAACATTATTTACGCTAAGAAAGATTGCTCTTTTAGGGAACAATCACATTACTTTGTAACTAATTGTCTTAGCTTCATCCCAATAATTTAATGCGGTTGATTGATATGTGTAAGATACATTATATCTAAATGTATTGATTGATTAGGTGTTTTGGACTTCCATTTAGCATTACTAAATGTATTGGCTAAACACCTACATGATTTTGATGATTATCTTTAGGGGGCATGATAGTTCCTTAAATTAGCTATCTTAGTTTCTCTAATCTCGCTTGTTTATGATGTTTAATGTGTTTATATTTCTATATGTGTAGGATTTCGAGCAATTCTTACATTTCAAATCGTTACGAGTCGTTCGAAGTTAATTTGAAGTAATTAGGAGTTAATTAGAGCAACTGAACTTCAAATAAGGGAGAATAGACCAAAATATCCCTAGGAGGCTTGGTGCCGTGCCGTTGTTTTGTGCCATGCACGACGCAAATTCCTGTAGGCTGCTTAAGGACATAGCACAACAACACTTTCCCTTAGCATTGTAGCACTCCGAACATTAATGGAAGGACATGCACACTTATCAGGTTTGGAACACTGCAACACCTCGTGGCGTTGCTGAAAAGGTCAGAGCGCCGTGATGCTACTGTAATTTCTAACTTCCTTATTTTTTAGGGCTAAGGGGGAGAGCGATTGGTAGGAAACTTTTAGAGCATTTAGGTTGATTTTGGTCATTCTTGGCCAAAACCCATGAGATTTCTTTCTATTTTTCATTGTAATCAAAATTATGGTATCAAGATTCAAGTTGTGATGAATAGCTAAGGCTCTCACGCCGATTTTGAGGTTTGATGGCGCTTTTCTATGGTTTAATGAGATTTTGATGAATCTTCTTGGGATTTTTTTTCGTTCTTTTTTTCCTTTTCTTGCTAAATTCACATGCATTTTATGTTCAATTAATGTGACAGATTAGTCGCTTCAAAGCATGAGTTGTATATGTTTGCTATGTATGTAAGGATTATTGGGATTGGTGTCCTAAATCTTTTTATTCTCATAGTTTGTAAACTTGTATAAACAGATTGTTTTTAGTAAAACAAACGTTATTTTATATGTGCATTAACTCAATCCGATAAAATAAGATCCTAAGTTATTTTATGTAACTTAAACATGTATGTGGTGATATACATGTGGATCATGTTTAAGAAATAGCCTAAATGGTCTATAGTACATGGATAAGATTGGGTGCCTTATCTTGGTGACACTATTGATACGATCCACTTTGTAATTATTACAAATGTTGTAAAGTGTTACAAATGGTCTGATCTTGATAATTCATGTGGAGGCATGTGAGTGAGATTATCCTATGCAAAGAGTTTGTATAAGAATGAACCACGAAATAATTAGTTTTTCTTTCACTAATGGATGAGGGGTAGCGTGGGCAATTCCTGAATATCGAGAGAACGTGCCGTTACTGAAAGAAACTTACATTTCACTAGGATGACCGTAGGTGACTTAACCTCAATGTTAGTGAGTTGTGAACTCCTACCTATGAGGGCGGTTCTTTGATCTGCATGGGTGAGAGTGATTAGATTTTCCAACTCAATATGCCTACCATTTTGGAGATTCGTCTGAGTGGGGAGCTACGAACTCAACTACACAAGATGGAATTCACTCCTATATATTGTTAGGGTAAGTAAATGACTTGGTACTTTAAGAGCTGATGTCGGGTCTTGAACAATGAGGGCCCTCACCTTCTCATTGTCCAGAGAGGTGTCTAGTTATAGTGGGACTATGACTAATTATTCATTAGAGGGATCAGTGGTACTTAAGGAGTTAGATATAACTACAAGGATAAAATGGTAATTTTGACCCAACTGTACTTACGGGCTATTTGTGAAGGGTCAATGTGTTGTTGATTGGTTATATCCAATGGATAGAAAATATATCTAAAGTGTGAAGAGTGTAGCTGTCAATCTTTAGTGGAGTGACCGACAGTTAAAAAATGAAAATTAATTTAATTAAAGAGTTTAATTAATTAATCTCATATTATCGGGGCTTCTAATCTGTAGGTCCACTAGGTCCATTGTTTGCTCAATAAGGATTAATGAAAATCAATTAATTTGGATTAATTTAAATTGTTCAAATTAATTAAAGAGAATTAATTGTATGAGATACAATTAATATAATGTATGTGAATAAATTATATTATAAAGTTTAATAAGAGAGATAAATATATGAATATAATTAATGTATTTATTATATGAATGAGATTCATATAAAAACTATATGTTAAATTTAATATGGATATGATCCATATTAAAACTATATAGTTTGATGAGAGAGGTTGTTATTTGAATATAATTCAAATGTTAATTATATGAGTGAGATTATATAAAAACTATAGGTTAAAATTAATGTGAATTTGATTCATATTAAAACTAATAGATTATGTGAGAGAGTATAGTTTGACTATGATTCAAACATGTGACATTTATATTATACGTGATATAATATAAAGTTTTATGTTCATTTAAACTTCTTTAATTTAATTACATTAAAATTAAGTTTTAATGTAACTTAAATTAAGGAATAACTTCTGGGAGTTATTCCATTATATTGGTATAGTTATTGGATCCCCCCTCCTCTTTCACATATAGATAACCAACACAAAGGGTTTTTTTAATATAGTACGTGAAAGTTTTGCTGAAGATACTCTCAGCATTTTGATCTTTCCGTCGGTAACATCTTTCAAGATCTCTCACTTTCTCCCTTACCAAAAATCATAGGCAAGCCCATACATTCTGCCTTTGGTTCTCTCCTTAAGGATAGCAAGGAAGCCTTCTTGTGGTAGTGTCCAAGAAGCACGGTGTTACTATGTTTGTGCTTGAGGTGTTCGAATAGAGGAGAAAAATCGTGACCATTGGAGAGGAATTCGTGATGAAAATTTCTTCAAGGGCTAGTTCCCTTTCTCCCTTTTTTCTCTGTAATTTGGTAAAAAACGGAGCAAGAATGAAGATTTTTTACTGATCGGACGAAGCAAAACACCTTTCTTCTTGAGAGCGTAAGGTCGAAGCATAATTACGCTCTCCTTACGCTACAGGCAGAGAGTGTATCATCACTACGTTGCACAGAGAATCGTGACGCTACAGGCAACGTAGCGTTATGCTATAGCTAGCAAAAAACCAGCATAACGACGTTGCTTCCAAGTGTCGTTATGCTCCGGACATGAGGCATGCGCGCGAGGACCGACCTAAATCGGCGACTTGAGCCTCCCAAGCAGTTTAGCAACGGTTTTTTTTTTTTTTTTTTTAATTATTATTCGTAATAATTAATTAATTTATTTGTATTTTCATTAATTAAATTAATATAAGTGTTATATTAATTTATTTGTATTTTCATTAATTAAATTAATATAACAATTAAATTAATATAAGTGTTATATTAATTTATTGAATATCTAGGATGATAATTTTTTGCCCAAAGTTTCTTTTATTATTTTGTACATGAGATGTATGATTTAATTAAATTATATAGCATATTGTATGACATATAGTATTAAAAATCCCACCATAGGATAAACATTATTTCATGCATTATTTTAATGTAAGTGTTATATTATATAGTGTTGGAATATAGAAACAAACAACGGAAGAAAACAGGATCATTATGCATTCTAATTCCTTAATTTTGACACCAAAATAAGCATGTTCATAAGTAATTAAGAAGGTTGAACACATACCTTCGAAGATCCCCTAATGCAAGTTGCTCCTCACGAATCCTCAACTCCAAATTTTCAGTGAACCACCAAGAGATCTTCTCTACTATTCTCAGCCTTGAATTTGAGTGGTGGAACTCACAAATGGAGTGAATTTGTGAAGGAAATAAAATGGGTTTTAGGTGAGGAAGAAGAACTCAGCAGGAAATTTTTTTTCCAACAACTTCAACACTTAATTCTACCAATTGGAGTGTTTTTATTCTTCAACTACATGCAGACATGATTGAATTCAGTCAAAGACACCTCCAGCTTGAAGATTGAGTGAGATAGATGTGTAAATTGTAGAGTTCCACCTACTTAGTTGGTGAAAAATTGGATTTTTCCACCAAGTGGAAAATTCCAATTTTTAAATACAATTTGAAAGATAGTTTCAATTAATTCAAAAATTAATTTTATTTTAATTAATTAAACAAATTTAATTAATTAAATAATAATTTAATATCAAATATTAAATAATCACATACCTAATTTTAAACACGAATCCTATTCATGTAATTAATATTTAACTCAATATTTAAATATTATAAACTCTCCAATTTCGTTTTATTTTGATAAATTAAATGATAATTAATTATATCAAATATAATTATATAGACCCTAATTTGAATTTGAACTATTCAAATTCAAACCATAAATTCAATTTGAATACTTCATTCAATTTACTAATTCAAGGTGTTCATGTTTTACAAACTAGTAGAGGGACCTTATGGACCTACAAATCATGAGCTTCAACGATTTGAGATTAATTGGCTAAAACTCTTTAGACCGAATTAATCAATATTCATTAACTATTGAGTCACACCACTATAGCTCGATCGTTGCACTGTTCTCACTGTAGATATATTTGTGTCTACATATTTAACCATAATCAGTAAGTCGACCCTTCATAGGTTGTTCGTAATAACGGCTAGGTCAAATACTATTTTACCCCCGAAATTACATCTTTCTCCTTAAGTTTCACTGATCCTCTAATGAACAATTGGTTTGTGATCCAATCACTAAACCAGATCCCTCTCGAGCCAATGAGAGAGTGGGGCTCCTTGTTCAAGACCTGGATTCAACACTTAAGAGAAAAACCTTCCTTCTATCCCTAAATCGGGTAGGCATGAATTCCATCTTGCAGAACTATGTCCCTAGCTATCTATCCGATCTTATCTCCAAAATGGGAGGCTTATTGAGTAGTGATGTTGGACTACTCTCACCTATGCAGATCATAGGATAATCCCGAATAAACAGGAGTTCATAGTTAGCTCATGATTAAGATCGAGTTACCTGGGTCATCTAAGCGAAATAATCAGTCTTAAATATTAAATAGCATTATAAAGTAAGAGTGACTTATTTCTTGGTCCGATCTTACGCAAACTCATTGCATATGATGCCCCCACTCTTTATATTAATACATGAACGAATTAGGATCACTTCGTTTATAGCATTTTAGAACAAATTGTAACAACCACAAAGTGGGCTGCATCCAGTGTTACCAGAATAAGACACTCAACCTTACTCGTATACTATAGATCATTTTGACTATTTACTCGAATCCGATTCACGTTTATATCTCCACATAAAGTTCAAGTATTCATATACTAGCCATGGATCTTAGTTTATTGGATTTAGTTTTTACAAGTGCAATTTACAAATTCAATAATAACTTTATTGAAGAAATGTTAAATAACATCTTTATTGATAATAGAAAATGTTTAACTCTACAAACTGTGAGTTTTAGGACATACAACTCAACATATAGTTGCATGATATAATTAAGCATTTCCATGCATCATATTTAATATAATTGTTATATTATATGATTGCATGCATAAATAACATGTCCATGCATCATTATTATAACTATGGTTGAATGGATGGATGTTATTTTTTTTCGTTACTTTATTATATAATTGCATGTATAATGTAATTAAAATTGGAGATGCACGAAGCATGATATAATTTTAGAAAATATAATTGTTATATTTTTAAAGTATGTCATTAGATGCATGTATAGGTTTTAATTTTTTCATTATGCTTTATAAGTGTTATAAGTTAATGATATTCGAATTCAAATCTATATCAAGAGTTGCATGTAAAAATAGGTTAAAATTAATTTTAAATGGTTTAAAATTGATTTTACCTAGACCTATGTTAAAAATATTTCTAATGAGATTAGAAATAAGAGTAATCTTTTATTTCTTTTTAATAGGATTAATTTGAAAATAATGAAAGATTAAATTTATAACATAATTGTCTATAAGGTACCTTTGTCTAAGGAAGGTTATGTCTAAGGTTGAGGTATTTAAGCTGATGAAAACGGAATACCCCTACTTGAGAATCGATCTGGAAGGTGAATTAGACAATATTGTTATAAGCATGCAGTAAGTGATTAGGTTTATTAAAGTGTTTAATAAACAATAATCATATATTGTTAAACTATCCAATATAAGAGTTATATTGGACCAATTTAACAATCCACTTAGATAAATTTATAAGCCTAATTTATCTAAGTAGTGAACCCTCATTTATAAAATACTCAGTGAGAGGAAAATGATGTATACGATACTTCAATTTTCTTTTCACGATTCTCCCTAAATAGTTCACATCATGAGATCTATACTTGGCCTCGAGAAAACTTTGCTTGCATCTTCCTACGGATGGTGTTTGCATAGGTCAATACCAAGGTGAATGGAGAGAGTGTTTATAGTAAGTGAGAGAGGAAAGCGTGTCAAACATCCCACAGTTTCCTTCATTAGTTTGCAGTAAACTTTCATGCTCGGCCTCGAGACACGTTTTTTTGTGTCCTCCTACGGATGGTGTTTGCATGAAGTACACAAACTTAAAAAATGGATAGGATTGCTTTAGTTTTTGCCCCAATTGGTTTTCCCTATGGTTGACTCATTGGGACGAAACTCTAGAGTCTAAAAATGAAGGGTTACACTTACAAGAAATTGTTAAGCAAGTTTATGGTTTCTTGACCAAAGTATGGTAACTAAATATTATAGAAATAAGAGTTATTTTAGTGTAATATATAGATGAGAATGTCTCAATCCAGTGAAGAAGTAACTGACTACCCTATGGTGACTTTTATTCTAACTCACTGAATTATCATAGCAATAGAAATTTTTAATTAATATGAATGGGGTTCATATTAAATCTATTGGTGGTTCACATTTTAATTTATATGCTAAGTTAGAATGAATAATAATTTGCATATAGTCAATTAACATGTTTTATATATTTCAAAGTTGTGTTTTTTTTTTTTCTCTCAAGAGTTTTAGTTACCAATATAAGTCAAAGTTTTGATAAATATGTTAAAAAAAATGTCATCAACACATAGTGGCGGTGTAGTTTGTCTTCTATTTGAAAAATATTCTCAAAAGAACTGTTGTCAATTCATGAAGTGTTCATGAATAATTTTTGTAGTGATAGCTTACTTTTATTATCTAGATAACATATGATGTATCTACATATTAAGATAAAATCATGACAAAACATATTCCATGTTGGAGCCATGGGAAGCTAAATGACCTTCAAAGTTAAGTATTATCGGCGTCCACAAAATTTTTATGAATAGAGCTAACAAGGAAAATGTTTCCTAATTAGTTTGAGAAGTCAGGCGATGAGGAGTTTTTAGAAATACCTCAAAGAGAAGAAAGATAAGAATAAGTACATTTAATTTACTGAATTCTTGGTGGTGAATACAAATTCACAACTTGTTTGTTGAATAATGATTCACAATTATAATTTTTCTTCATTACAATTAAATTGTAAATCTTGGAAAATACTTAATTTAGTGGAATAGTTCTACTAGTTGGGAAGGGGAGCTCATCTCAGTTAAAGTAGTGAGAGAAATTAAAATGTTATTTTTTATACTGATTATGGCGCTTTTATCACTATAAGAGAAATTTGATTTCTCTAATCTTTATTACTAAATATTTCATAGAGTATGAATAGTTTTAGTAATAAGGCATGTTTTCAAAAAATTGTTTTTGAAAATATGTTCAGCTTTAAATAAATATATTTTTGTGTGTTAATTTAAAATGTTTTTTTTTATTTATATTGAATATGGTGCTTTTATCACCATTAAAGAAATTCAATTTCTCCATACTTTATTACTAAAAAATTTTTAGTGTATGAATGTTTTTAGTGATTAGGCATGTTTTCAAAAGTTGTGTTGAAGATATGTCCAGCTTTAAATAAATACATTTATGCATGTTAAAGGTTAACATATTTGCATACTAAACTGAGATAGTGTAAGTTTTTTTTCAATTCATAAAGAAAGAAAGATTCTATTCTCCTAAATAGGATAGTCGTGTTTGGCTTTTAAATGATAGTTTTAGATAATTCTCTAAGAATTATAGTTAAATTATAATTACTTATCAAAAGCCTTGCTTTCAGTGGTATGCATCGATCTAATTTGGATGTACACGAACTAGAATATGATGTGAATGAGATGGCTTGTTTCTCTCTGTTTATGCGCTAGACTTTATTCGACACTTCTCAATGAGAATATCATACAATACCTATCTCTAGGATGTATGCGTCTAACACAGGATGCAATAAAACACCAGTAAGTCTATCTCTAGATGTACTGTGCGTTCTAACTTGATGCTGGCTTACTTATTCTCTCGAATAGTTTAAGCTATAGATGCTTTTACCAATTGATTTAGTTGGTTTAAGCGTTTGCATGAAGTATAGATGCATCCAACATGGAAAAGTATGATAGATCAAATATGTGAATTTATAAAAAAGTTGATTATCTTTACAAAAGAAATACTAATCAGATGAAAGGATGAAAGCAATAAATAAGATGAAATAAAATGAGTCAAGCTGCAGAGTACAATCTCTTATCCTCTTTGGCTCAATTCTAGTTTTGTACAACCACTTGTGTAAGAGTTGGACAAAGTGTCTCTCTCGAGCTCGGCTTCCTCCGCTCCTTGATCGGCGATGATGGTGGTTCTCTTCCCTCTTGCTCTTCTCGGCACCACAACACAGCTCTAAAGATCTAAAACTAAGACTAAGCTAATACTGAGACTAAAACTGAGAGTGAGAACTTGGAACTTCTGAACCTTGAACTCTGGTGGGATTTCTTCTATTTATAGACATTGGTCTTCTCCAGCTTGATGATGGGCAACATTAAAGTCCATACCCTGGTCAGCCTCCTGACACTCAGATGCCCATGCTTGCAAGTGGTGATTTGACACAAACAGCCTGAATCAATAAATCTTCCTTGCGTTGAATCCCTCCGATGCATGGCCCATGCGTTAAACTTTGCTTGCGACACTTTTCTTAATCATGCGTTAGCCTCTTGTTGAAATCCTACAATATCATGCATTAGTGCTGCAGTACTTTAGCAATAAACATTCTTTTGCATGAGTTTGATAATGTTTGAGTAATTCCATGCGTTTCTTCTAAAAATGATGAGATTTTGTCATTAAAAATCTTAATTGTCCAACTTAAGAGCCATAATAACTTGTATTTCTATAAGTTATCACACCCCCAAATTAGAACAATGTTTGTCCTCAAGCATTCCATAAATAATTCTTTGTTATCTCCCTTATCTTTAGTTTGCAGTGTTCACCTCTCATCATATTCACTTATAAGCTTGAGACAAGAGTTTGGAAAATGTAACGCAGGTTGATTATTTTCTAAAAGGAATAATGGTTTATTTCAGGTGCAGCAAGCCTTTCGTCAATAACTCCTTTCATTTCTCAAAACATTCTCGTTTTTTCTAAACCAGCAATGCGTTAGATGCTTTTTAAAATAGATGCCGGTTAAAAAGAAAAAGTATGAATTTTCGATCACCCATGCATTGTTCCAGGTGTCCCACTTTCGTTTTGGCTTGCCCCCACGGGTGTCATGCGAGCATCCAACTACGGGTGAGAGTCCTTCACAACTACGGGTGTCATGCGTTTCAAGATACAATTTCTTTAAACTAGATAGAGGAGTTTTTGGGACGCATTGATCTAAGAGACTTAACTTCGTTTTGGCTTGCCCTCACGGGTGTCATGCAAGTATCCAACTACGGCTAAGTATCTGTTCCAACTTTTTAACTCATGCCACATTGAGGTTTTTCTTTTAGAATAATGACAGAGGAATTTCATTTAACATTTTTCTATTTTGTTTCTTTTTTTTTTGATGTACTTAATTAATGCGTCTTAACTCGGATTTTCCTTATCCCCAAATTTGGAGATCAGCTAAATCCTCATTGCTAAAAGAGAAACAAAATTTTGAAAAGGCTTTGAGAGTTTCGAAAGGAGTTTTGATTTAAAGCTTGCATGCGTTAGAAAGAAAACATGTAGTCTTTTTAGAGAAGTTCAGGCTTTGTTGATTTTCCTAACGCCTACTCTGTACTTATAAATTTCATATTGCTAATATCATTGAGGTAAGTAACGCACAAGACTAGAAAAATAGCTAAAGAACAAAAAAAAGTATGCTAAGGTCAAACACAAGGAAAAAAATGATAGAAATTTTCATTCATTTCCATTGGATAACATGGAATAAACAAACAAGGCAAAAAAAATACAAAAGATTTTCAAATAAAACAAGGTACAAAATAACCAACACCCCAAAACTTGTTGTGCTGGCGCATCATCCCTACATTCTTCTGCAGGGTCTTCATCCATAAAGCGCAAAAGGTTTCTAAGGTGAGCAGGTAGCGATGGCAGGGCAAACATTCCGACCAAGACCTGATTAATATACTGCGTTGTGTAGAAAAAATGGTATTGCATTCTTCTTGTTTGCTGCTACAAGTAATCCCTAAGAACCCTATTTTGTTGTTGAAGACTTTCAATGGACGCGAACAATGGTCTGAGTTGATCACTAACGAAAATTTTCAACTCCTTAATGTCAGTGCGTTGTTGTGGTGGTGCTGGCTCTTTAGTTCTTTCAACTGGGTCTTCAAAAGTTGGAATTGGAATTGGTGAGGGCGAAGGAAGGGAACTAGGGATTTCTTGATCTACATTGATAGGTTCTTGGTGCGTGGGATCAAGACTCCCTTCTTGTAGGGCTAATGCTGAGTTTTTGAGAGGGATGTTTAGGTCTGGTTGAACTTCTTCATCAATAAATGCAAGCTCTGCTTTGTAATCTTCATTCTCCAAAGCTTCATCGCTGTGTTCAATCACCCGGACGCGTCTTCTTTTGGGGGCGCGTTTGGAGGGTCGAGGTCTGGCTACCACTTATTTACGAGGTAGGGCAGGTTGGTGCGGCGAACCGCGAAGCAAACGCCTGATCAACTTGATGTCCATCAGACCATCGATCTCCTCATAATCATCCCCTAGAGGGATGCCCTCGCGTTCACACAGCGTGCAGATCAGCCAAGGCAAATAAAGTTGTCCTCATGGTTTGGTTTTAATGGCTTTGATCTGGTCCCTTATTATCCTCCCTACATCTAGAGGAATGTGTTGCATGATACAGTAAATGGCCAGGACGCGTTCTCTTGACAATGTCTCATCATGTGTTGTAGGCATATGCTTTTCTTAATAAGATAATACCACAAGTTCGCGTCTGGCTTCAGGTTCCTGGGAGCTAACATCTTTACTCCATTTCTTGACGTTTTCCATTTGCTTCCAGGTTTGGGCACTACTCTTAACGCATCTTCTACTTGACTCGGAGTTGGTTATTCCAAGATGCGGTTTCCCTCTGCGTCCGGGTTACTTGTGATATTGAACACTTCACTAATCTTATCGGTCGAGAAGCGCACCAATACACCATCAACGAATGATGTACTTTTTTCCATATCGAACTCACTATGTAAAATTGGCGGACAAGGTTGGGCCAAATTCTTGTATGCCCAATGCATAGTTGACCTCAGCCTATTGCTTCCACGGTTTCAGTTATGTATGTTGGCAATGGGTTGCATTCGAGGAAGAAGCCCTTCTTTGCAAGAATGTCACTAAACTGGCGCTTCCTCCCTGTGGTCTTTTTAGGTAACGAGTCAGTTACCTTGCGCTTGCCTGCCTCATGTGCCTTGGCTTCATGTGCCTGCTCCCTTAATTCATTTTCCAATTCCCTTTAGAGTGCTGACTTCCTTCGTCCCTGCCTTGGGGGCTGATCTTGTTCCAATTCCTTCTCTAACGCGATATGCCTTGAGCAGCTCTCATGCATTGCACCCTCAGGATCGGATTCGGACTGCTCTTCTTCCTCTAAGATTAATTTTCTTTTTCTCATCACTTTCTTTGCTTTTGATGGCCTATCATTCGCATCAGATTGGCGAGGTTGCGACGTGTCTGGGCCAACTTCCCTTTCTTAATTTTCCTCTTCTTCTTCTTCTAACTCAGCTTCAAGCATCATTGCATAGCGCTCTGCTTCATCGATTTCAAGTGATGCGTTGGTTGGGTCAGGACGCATCACTTGTTCTTCTTCTTGGCCTCTATTCAAACTTGCCAAGATTGCTCTGAACACTTCTAGCTCATCCCTTCGATCCAATTCCACTAGTTCCTCGTTGTTTCACTGTGACGTAGAACTATTAGAGCTGGTCCTTGATAGAGTGATTGGTGAGGTGCCGGATGGGGTATGCGACGACCCAGGAGATGAAATGATAATGGGTGAACGTGGTGGTTAGCTGGCTATGTCTACTTCAATTGGGTAAATGGTGGCTAAGGATTGGATGGATAGTTGAGGAGGTGGACGCACTGCGGGCAATGGTGCATTATGGAGGTAAGCAGGGATAGGGTCATGCGTCGCACCCACCAGAGTAATGTTTGAAATGAACGGTGGTGGGAGAGATATGAGATAACTCAACCTTGCAAAGGCTTACTAGAAGTCTTCATTGTCATATAAGATGACAAGTGATAGGACACAAATAATATAACAACAACCCACTAGGATCTCTCTAAAACAATGAACCAAATAATTGTTCTCCAAAACACCACAAATAAATCACCAAATAATCACCAATCAATTAATCAACAATAGACAACAATAAACCACAAAATTTTGGAAGAATAAAAACAAAAACCACACATGAATTATACGTGGAAAACCCATTTGATGTGAAGAGTAAAAACCACAGGACTTGTGAGGAGTCCACCATTGTCAAATTCTCTTATTATTATAAAATTGAGAGAAAAAGAACTCAAATCGGTCATACAAAAGTTCACTACCCACCAATACTTTCATACATAAATGATGAACACTTGAGAGATAAAATGAATGAAAATTACCCAATTTCATAGATTCTGTTCAACATCGATTACGGACAAACCAGAGCTCCAAACAACGATTCAACTGTTCAAAACGAGACCCTATGTTTCCAAACAGGCTGACCAAAATTCAGCACAATCCAACGATTAAACTCTGGCAATCGACAATTTTGTAGAAGTTCTCGCTAAAAAATCGAACTGTTATCTTTTTCTCTGATTTTTTTGCTTCTTTTTCACTCTCATTTCCTTAGATCATCCCTATATCACATAAAAGAAAACCTAGGGCTTTCAAGATCAAAACACAAGTTTAAAATAAAATTTTGCTTGTGCAACAAGTGGGCTGGACACCCACAACATCAAGATGAAAACTTATAACTATTCAATAGTGGGAGAGCTACACAATAACTTTACCTTAGCTTTGAGTTATTAGAAGTCAAAGCTGTCATGCTGGATGACAAGACTTGAAGGAAGTTAACAAAGAGAAAATTTGTTAAAGCCATAAATTTGAGATAAAGTAGTGTATTTAATCTTAGTCAATTTTTTTCTTTTTTTTTTTTTTCCTTTTTTGTAGATTATCATTGATGAGGAAACCTCAAAATATATGAATGGATTTACAAAAGGGAGATTTCAAATATAATACTTGGAGATAGAGATCTTCAAAGTAAGACTCTTGGCATCAAGTGAAAACTATGCCAAAACTGTTGGGTGAAAATGGATTGTGAGTCAATTTTCTAAGGGAAATTGCATTGTATGAAAAATACATTTTAAGAAACCAAAGCCATGACTTCAACTTTTTGTAATTGCAAGTGTGGCAATCATATATCAACAACATAGCAATCACATAGAAATTAGATAGTAATCAAATTTTTAGGCGGAAGTTCTTTTGTGATGTTTGCAAAAAAGCAAAACCTAGGGACACATACCCAGTTTTCAATTTTTATTTTTTATTTTTATTAAAGTTGCAATTGCCCCCATTTTCTAACTAGTTTCTATAACAGAGTCTTTATGCATTTTTTGATTCATTGTTGCATATGAGATGTGTTCGGATAACTAACTTCTTTTATGAAAAGGAGGTCAATGCATCTATGTAATTTGAAGAAAATTTTCAAAGATTGAATTGCTAAGTGTTTGCAAAATTGTGATATTCATTTGAGAAATAAATTTTACAATTGGGATCTTTGAGAATAAGGCTTAGATATAATATCATAACCAATGACTTTGAACGATGGTGGCGTTCTTTGTACAGACAAGAAAATGAAAGGTGGATATTTATCTGTTTTATATTGATATTTGCTCATTACAAATGAAGTCAAAATCATATGAAAGTTTGACTGTTTAACTAACTTCAAATAGTTGGTTTGAAGTATTTTTTTATATTAAAAGTTCACATACAGATGCTTAGGACATGATGTTTAATTTGTCTCATGCATGTTACATTTATAAAGTAGTTGTTTACTGTTCGATGCAATTACTTCATATGGAATGGTAATGTATCATCCTACAATGAAACTGACATGTCTAAGTGGATGGTTTCATAAGACACCTAAAATGTTGAGGGGATGTAGATCTTAGATGAGACATCATCAACATTTAATATACAATTGGTTAGTTAAATCAGTAAAGTCGATGGTATGCCCATTGAGTTTTGAAAATTAAAACTTAAGAATAATGAGATGCCGGTATCTAAAGTTTAAGATTTGATCTTTTATAGGATACACTGTTTCTACAAAAAATTATGTTTTATTCTAGTTGGTGTAGCTTGGACAAAAGGCAATATTTTGCTTGTGAAGCATTAATTTGCATGTGTCAAGTATGTCCTTATATATGTGAAAGTTCTTTCAGATATAACTTAGTCCATCCACTTTATGAGATAATGTGGTGTAAGAACTAAGTCCGAGGACATATGTAAGCACCAAGTTGTAGAAATATCACAAAATGAGAGTAACATCTTGTTGGTCAACAAATTATTCTTGTTGACATAACTGTTTGTATTATAGGATTCTCTAGGAAAAAGTGTGAGGGGATCTCTTGGACTGCCTAGGACTAAGAGACATGTCTCTAGTGCACTAGGGCTAGAGAGAAGGCATGTAGGTTAGGTAGTATGCCCTAGGATACATGTCTCATCAGCTTGCATTTCTCCAACTTTAGAGCAAGTGGGAGATTATTGGGATGTATGCCCTAAAGCCTCGTAGTTATATGTTAGTTGAATCGGTGGTTGATTAGTTTTTATGTAACTTGTGCAATAATTCATTAAACTAAGATCCAAGGTTATCTAATGTAACTTAAACATGTATTTAGAGATACATAATTGGATCATCTTTAAGTGATAACCTAAATGGTCTGTAGTATATATATAAGTTTGGGTGCTTTATCCTAGTAACACTATTGATACAACCTACTTTGTAAATGTTACAATTGTTGTAAAGCATTACAAATGATCTAATCCTGATCACTCATGTGGAGACATGTGAGCAGGGGTATTTTATACAAAGAGTGTATGTAAGACCGCACCGAGAAATGTTGAGTTTCTCTTTATAACGTCGTTGCTAGAAGAGACTTACAATTCACCAGGATGACCATAGGTGACTTGACCTTAATCTCGAGTGAGTTGTGAACTCCTGCCTATGAGGACGGTCTTTGTAAGTTTATGAAAACACACAGTGGAAGAAAACATGATCATAAAACATTTTAATTAATTAATTTTGACTTTGAATTGAGCATGTTCATGAGATATTAAGAGGGTTTAATACATACCTTTGAAGATATTAAGAGAGGGTTTAATATATTATAGACCATTTTGGCTATATACTAAAACTTGATCATATTTTTTGTCGCTACATAAAGTTAAAGTATGCATATTGTAGCCATGGATTCATTTATTGGATTTTTATAATAGAATGCAATATCAACAACAATTTATTGGAAAATACTCAATAATACTTTTATTGATAAATAGAATATGTTAACAATATTTACGTACTGTAAGTTTAGAACATTCCCAACAATCTCCCACTTGGACTAAAACTCTAGATTAAGATGCTCGTAGTCCTAGTTCAACTAGGTGGCCCTCAAACACTTTAGTCGAGAGGGCCTTCGTAAAAGGATCAGCAAGGTTGTCTTCTGAGGCTATCTTTGTGACTATCACGTCTCCTCGGTGTTCTATCTCCCTAATGAGATGGTACTTTCTTTCGATATGTTTTCCATGTTGTGACTTCTTGGTTCCTTGAAATTGGCAACTGCACCGCTGTTTTCGCAATACAGGGTAATGGGCAAATGCATATTTGGAACTACTTCTAAATCTGTCAGGAACTTGCGTAGCCACATTGTTTCTTTAGCTGATTTGCATGCAGTTACATATTATGCTTCCACCGTGGAATGAGCTATACAACTCTGTGTGATGCTTCTCCACACTATAGCTCATCCGTTAAGAGTGAAAACTGATCTTAAAGTAGATTTCCTAGAATCTACATATGTTTGAAAATCAAAATTAGTGTATCCCATAAGGATCAAATCCTTAGACCCATACAAAAGCATATAGTCTCTCGTTCTCTGAAGATACTTAAGGATGTTCTTGACAGTAGTCCAATGACTTTGTCTAAGGTTAGATCGGAACCAGCTGACTATTCTTACTGCAAAGCATATGTCAGGACGTGTACATAGCATAACGTATATCAGACTCCCAACTGCTAAAGCATATGAAATTCTTTTCATTTCCTCAACTTTTTGAGGCGTCTTAGGACATCGTTCCTTTGACAAATGAATTCCACGTCTAAAAGGTGACATACTCTTTTTGGAATTTTGCATATTATACCTGACAACATCTTGTCAATGTAAGATGCTTGAGATAGTGCTAGGAATCTGTTCTTGCGATTCTGAAAAATTTGGATCCCAAGGACGTATTGAGATTCTCCCAAATCTTTCATTTTTAATTGTGATGCTAACCATCTCTTTACGTCAGAAAGGAAACTTGTCTCATTCCCAATGAGCAAGATATCATCAACATAAAGAACCAGGAAAGCTACAATTTCGTTGACTATTTTTTTGTATATACAAGGTTCGTCAACATTCTGTTCAAAGCCATCATACTTGATCGTAGTGTCAAATCTTATATTCCAGGATCTAGAAACTTGTTTGAACTCATAAATGGATCTTTTAAGCTTACAAACCTTTTGTTCTTGATCATGTTCAATGAATCTTTCTGGTTGAGATATGAAAATATTTTCGTCAAGATGGTCGTTCAAGAAAGCTATCTTGACATCCATTTGCCATATTTCATAGTCATAATATGAGGTAATGGATAAAATTTTTCTAATTGATTTTATCATGGCAACAAGAGAGAAGGTTTCTTCATAGTCAACTCTCTCCCTTTAAGTAAAACCTTTTGCCACAAGTCTGGCTTTCTAGATTTGTACCTTGCTAGTTTGGTCTCGCTTTCTCTTGTAGATCCATTTACAACCTATGGGTTTAACTCCATGTGGTTGGTCTATAAGTTCCTAGATAGAATTGTAGTACATTGACTCCATTTCCATGTCCATGGCTTTTATCCATTCTTTCCATATCAACATCATCCATTGCCTGCTTAAAGGTTAATGAATCCTCTAGGCCATCATTAGATATGATATCCTGAGTTTCTGTTAAACCCATGTAGTGTTTAGGCTGATGAATAACCCTCCCACTACTTCGACGCATTCTCAACTTTTGAGAATGATGTGATGGGGTAACAACTGTTGTTGATGAACCAGTTTGATCAACAACTTTTGTTTATTTTTTTGTAGTATCTTTGGTCATTTCATTCAATACTAGTTTACTGTGAGGTTGATGATTACTAATATGATCTTCTTCTAAGAATGTAGCATTTGTCGATACAAATACTTTATCTTCTTGGGGATCATAAAACAATCCACCTTTTGTTTCCTGAGGGTATCCTATAAATAGGCACAATTTTGAACGTCGTTCCAATTTCTTAGGGTTTTGTGTCAACATGTGTGCCGGATATCCCTAGATTCAGAAGTGATATAAACTACTTTTACGTCCTCTCTATAACTCATACGGTGTTTCTGAAACACTTTTTGAGGGAACTATGTTCAAAATATGTACTGCAGTCTGTACTGCATACCCCTAAAAGGATTGAGGTAACTGAGCATAAGTCATCATCAAACGAACTATGTCTAACAAGGTTTGATTTCTTCTTTCTGCAACACCATTTTACTGTAGTGTTCCAGGTGCTATGAGTTGGGATTGAATTCCATGATCCACTAAATAGTTATGGAATTGTAAATCCATATACTCACCACCTCGAAAAAAATTAGAACACCTCGATTTGATCGAGGTGTTCTAATTCTTTTACCTAATAAATTTTCAATTTCTGTCTTAAATGATTTGAACTTTTTGAGAGTTTTAGACTTGTGACTCATTAAGTAAATATAGCCATATCTTGAATAGTCATCAACAAAATTGACGAAATATTCATATCCACCTCGAGCTTTTACATTCATCGGAGCACAAAGTTCTAAATGTATAAGTTCTAGGGGTTCTTTGGCATGAAGACCTTTTTCAGAAAAAGTTCTTTTAGTCATTTTCCTTCAAGACACGATTCACGCGGAGGTAAAGAACTGTCTTCTAACTAATTTAGATGACCGTTTTAAACTAATCTCTCAATCCTATTGAGATTTATGTGACCAAGTCTGAGGTGCTAAAGATAGGCTTTAGGAGAAATTTTTCGTCTTTTATTTTGATTTTCTGCCATTTTAAACATCTTTATATTTAAAATGGCTTTTGCTACAGTTAGTTTTAATACATACAAGTTATTTTCAAGTCTAGCAGAACAAATATGAACACCTCTTGAAAAAATGAACACCTTTCTAACAGGCAGGATATGGAGATCAGTTACTTTTCATTTTGGGTACATAATATACATTCTTTAACAAAATGAAGGATTCTCCAAAATATAACTGGATGTCTCCCACTGCTTCAGCTGAAATGACTTCTCCTAATCCAACCTTGAAAGTCATTTCATGTTCTGAGAGTTGAGTCCAAGAACTAGTTTCCTGTAGAAAAGTGCAAACATGGTTAGTGGCGCTTGAATCTAATATCCAGGTTAAGTGAGAACTTTCCACTAAGCATGTTTCTATTACAAGTAAATCTGATTTACTTTGTTTTTCCTTTTTTGCTCTCTTTTTAGCCAGATATTTCGGGCAGTTGCATTCCAATGTCTGTCTTTTTCACAATGAAAACATTTTCCTTTAGGGATTTCTTCTTCCTCTTTTCCTTCTTCTTCATTTGGGTACTTTTATCTTTAGAAGAGGAAAGGGTAGACTTCTTTTTGTCTGAAGGCTTCGTTCCCGAAGATTATCCCTTTAGATTTTTTTTTTCTGTGAAACAATATTCGCTTCATTTTTTTTTAATTTCATCATCGATTGGTAAGTATGGAGTTCATTCAATAGAGTAATCAGGTTGTAATTAATCTTATTCATTACAACATTAGTTCGAAAGGTCAATAAGCTCTTTGGAAGCGACTCAAAGATCATACTAACTTGAATAGTCTCATCTATGATAGCGTCTTGAGCTTCTGCAATGTTAAAATGGACCATCTATGATAGTGACATGCTCCCTAACATTGGTTCCATCTTTCATGTGTGAGTTATAAACATATTTTATAGCATCATGTCGTATTGAAGATGACGGTTGCCTAAAAATTTCCTGCAACGACACCATAATCTCATGAGCGGTGGGCATGGCTTCATATTTATTATTGAGCACATCAGATATGTTCGCCAAGATGTAGGCTCTCGCCTTCTCATTAGCCCTTACCAATCTATCATAAACTTCATGAACATTTCGATTAGTATTTGAACAGGGATGAGCAGGACATTCCTCTATTAAAACAAACCTCAGGTCATCAACCACTAATATTGTATTTATATTCGATTTCCAATTAGAGTAACCTTCTTTATTGATTTTTTTGGAAACAAGCAGTTGTATAATCGAGTTTGACATTGCTGAAAAATAAACAAATTCTATTAAACTTACGCATCTAAATCCAATTTTAGCAAAAAATAATAAAGTACCCATATTTATTTATTTATTTGTAACGATATTTTAGTGAGTTTAGAATAGATACTACCGAGAGGCAGTCAAATACTCCTTCATTGAAGCAAGACAATCTTGACCAAATACTATATCTAGAATAACTCTTATCCCTATAGTTGTTTTGTTACTGTTTTCGGTCAAGAACTTTACTAACATTTAGTATCTCTTGTAAGTGTAACCCACCATTTTCAGATTTTATAGAATGGTATGAACACGCCCCCGAATTGGAAAACAATGTTCAAGACAAAAACATAAAACCCTATTCATTTCTAAAGCTTGGGTTGTTTCGAATTCTATGTTACAACCCTCCGAAGGGATCACCGCGATTAATGACTAGCTTGTGCCACCTAAAAACGACAGCAGATGCAACATAGAAGTCTCACGGTTCAAACTAATGGAGGAGATTACAGGATATGTTGACACATTTCCTTTGTTGGAATTGTTGTCCTAATTCTCTTAGAGTCTCGTAGTTTGTAAACATTGTAGACATTGTTATTAATTAAAATAAGAGTTATTTTATTTTCATTTACTCATATCTAATAAACAAAGATCTGTGGTTATTATATGTAAACTTAAGCATGTATATGAGATATACAAGTGGATCATGCCTTAAGTAATAACCTAAAAGGTCTGTAGTATAAGGATAAAGGAGAGATACCTTATCCTGGTGACACTACGGATACGACCCGCTTTGTAGAGGTTTACAAGTGTTGTGAACTACTACAGATGGTCTAATCCTGACCATTCATATGGAGACATACGAGCGGGGGTGTCCTATACAAAGAGTTTGTATAAGATCGAACCACGAGATGATTCGTCTCTTTATATAATGCTGTTGATAATTGAGACTTACATCTCACTTAAATGACCATAGGTGACATGACCTTAATCTTGAGTGTTTTAAGAACTCCTGCCTATGAGGGTGGTCCTTTGATTAGTATGGGCGATAGTGGCCAGATTGCCCACTCAACAAGCCTACCTTTTTGGAGATTTGTCAGATTGGGGAGCTGGGAACTTAGTTACACAAGACGAAATTCACTCCTTTCCCAAAGTAGGGGTAAGTAGATAGATTGCTCTCTTAAGGGCTTATTCCGGGTATTGAACATAGTGCCCACATCCTTTCTTTGGCAGAGAGGACCCAGTCATAGTAGGACTATGACTTATTGTTCATTAGAGGAATCAGTGGTACTTAAGGATTAGATGTAACTATAGGGGTAAAACGATAAATTGGCCTACCTGTACGTACGAGCGATCTGTAAAGGATTATCGCACTGTTGATTGGTTGATATGGACACAAAAATATATCTGTAGGGCGAATAATATAGTCGTCAGTCTTTAGTGGAGTGCCCGGCAGTTAACGGATGGTGGATCCCGTGACTAAAGAGTTTAGTCAGTTATTTACGTACCGTTGGAGCTTCAAGCTACAGGTCTATAAGGCCCCCTTGGTATCTTAATGGATTCAAGTCGAGAAACAGTTCTTGGAGTTAGTTTGAAGTGTTCAAATTAATAAGAGGAAATTCAATTATATATGATATAATTGGTGTGATGTATGAGAAACATCAAGTGGGGTTAATGTTAATATGATTTACATTAAGTACTATAAAATAGAAAAAGAACTATGGTTTGTATGTTTCATGAGATGAAATATTAAAACTATATGTTATAAATATAATATGGTAAGTTGGTTATCATATTTATTTATAATATATTAATTATATGATAATTTATTTCTTTTTCTCTAATAACCGATTGAGTGGGAGGTTATTGGTGGTTTTATGGTAACCGTGAGATAGAAAAGAAATTTGTTTTCCTAAAATTGGGAGTTGCCTCATTCGAAAATAACTCATGGTGATAAGCTATCAAGTGAAAGAGTTTCACTAAGAGATAGCTGACAAAGACTAAACGATCGTGCAGCTTTGACTATGCGATAGTCATTCAGCTGATCGTAGCTAAATGATCGAGTGACTAATTCTATACGATAGGCTACCGTTTATTACACGATCGAGCACATAATCTATACGATAGACAATGTATTATCTCCCACTTGCTCGATCGTCCACTCGATTGCAATCCTCTAGTCCCTTCCTCAAGCCAAGATCATACAGAGCCCATAACTCCTAGATTCTCACATCAAGAATACCAAGGTAACCATTGTGGTGGTGTCCTCACTCAGTTCGTGGATCGAGTTAGACTCAATTGGTTTCGAGGAACTGTTGGTCATTCATTGTGTTCTTGTGTTCGTGCTATGCTCTGTTCATTGCATTCGAGGGCTGTGTTGGATGCATTGTAGATTGAACGAGGGATTCGTGAAGAATGGTTCTTCAAAGGTATACATCCTCTATCCCTTGTATCATTGTTTAGCATGCTATAATTTCGTTTTGTGTATGACTTGTTAGTTTGTATTTAGACTGTAATTGATTGTGTTCACTCGAGTGGAATTTGGAATGATCCCTTCCGCTGCTTATGGAAATCCTTATGTTTGATTTCCTTCATCCTTCACCCACTTACTATGAACTACTTCCCCATTCACCTTGTTATCAACCCATGAAAACACTTTTCGAATGGAGCAGTCGTGGTAAAAGCGACATGAAGTCGAGCATGGATCTCATGGTATGAACTCTTGGGGACGTGAGAGTTAAAAACGATATATCGTATATATTGTTAATCTCCCACTGAAGTGTTCTAAATGTTTGGGTATTCTTTTACTTAGGTATATTCTGACTAATTTTAAACAACCTAAGTCTATATGATCTATCCAAGTATAATGATTATATTTGGATTTAACCTACGATGTCTAGGGGATAAACCAGTTTTAAAATCATACACTGTTCACATGTACTTATAGAACCAGTTAACAATGCTCAATTATTCGGCTATAATCCCAAGGTAGGAGGTGTTCCGTAGACCGTCAACTTAAATACCCCTAGCCTTAGACAAGATTATATACCGATTGATTTTGTAACTCACATTTTATAAGATAACGACATATTTTAAATATTAAAACAAGTGGTTAATTCTACGTGAGCGTGCAACTTATCTTTGTTATGGATTTTAAATGTCTAACCCAATTTTATAACAACTTAAAAAAAAAAATTTGACATGCATTGCATCCATAACAAACATATATATCTCATGATTTGGTATAATACTTATATTGAAACAATTGAAATCCTAAACATGCATATTATATGTTATAACATCTTATACATACTTTCAATGCATGTAACATGCTTTCTATGGTGGGATTTTAAATCTACATGGCATACTATATGCACATACAAGATTTATTTGATTATAATATACATCACATGTATAAATAATTAAACACAAACTAATATGATTTAGCTTTGGCATACCCAAACGAACAAAGACCTAAATTATTACAAAAATCAGCAAAAACTAGCTCCAAAATTCTTCTGGACCTCTCAAACTGCCCCAAACCGGACTCGAACCTCTCAAATCAAATCTCCAATGCTCGAAATTGGGCTAAACCAGGCTTAGTTGGGTCGAACTGGACCTCCTTGACCCGAACTGGTTGGACCGTTTCTCTTGGACTGCCGGTTTGGGCTTTGCGCTTGTATGCTGGGCTGGCATGAACAATATCGCAATGCTACATCCCAACGTTGCACGCCACAATGTCATCTTCAAAATTCTGGACTGGAATAAAGAACAGCGTCGTGATGCTCCAAGCAGCGTCACGACACTGCGAGGCAGTGGCTAAAACTTCAATTTTCTACTATTGACCTCCACTGCTTCTTTCTTCAATTACATCCTAATTTCAAATCTAATGACTCCAATCGAATTATAGAATCTTAAGCACACATTAAGGCCCATCAATCAAGAGCCAGTTACAAGAAGTACAACAAAATTGAAGAGAGTTTAATGCCAAAACACAGAAAACCATATCAGTTCACCATTTTTATACAACTTATGAAAAAACACCTACCAAGCAAAAATTAACTCGAATTGAATGCTTAAAAGTGGGTCTGATTCCAATTGTAAGTTTATGAAAATACACAGTGGAAGAAAACAGGATCATAAAACATTCTAATTCATTAATTTTGACTTTGAATTGAGCATGTTCACGAGATATTAAGAGGGTTTAATACATACCTTTAAAGATCTTCTTCAAACTTGTAATTCAGTTGCAATCTCCTTTTCTTTTGTTCGTGAACCACCACTATGACTTCCCTTCTATCCTCTAGGAGCTTTAGATTGAGTTGTGGAACTCAAAATAAGCTAAAATTTTGGGAATTATGGAGAAAGGTTACTAGTTTTTCACTGTTGAAGAACACCTTCAACCTTCAGCTTTCATCCAAAATTCAGAGATTTGCATGACCTTTCTTCAGGCTTGAAGTTCTCCTTTTATGTAGGACAACATTCAATCTTATTGCATTTGAATAAACCAGCTCCTTCTTCAAATTTTGAGTGGAATTTGGGTTGAAGTATGACTACATTGGCTGTTTGAAAATAGTGTGAAAATCCCACATTTGGGATTTTTCCTATTTTTCAAAATTTTATTTAATTTTGAAATTTATTTTTTTAAAAAAATCATTTTTCAATTTTAATTCATTAATTAAAACTGAAATTTTCTTAATATTACAAAATTTAATTTAATAATTATTTTTCTAATAAAATTAATAATTAATAATTAATTAAACAATTTAATTAATTCTACTAATTTAATACCAAATATTAAATTAATTTATCATGATTCCACCACCATGAATCTCTATTCATGAATTTAATATTTAAATCATATTTAAATATTAATTGATTCTTCGATATCGTTTAATTCCAAAATTATACATGTAACTATATCACATATAATTACTAATTCCTTTAATTCGAATTTGAACGTTTCAAATTAACTTATTACGCTACTCTAAGGCTTATTTCATTTATGAACTAGTATGAGGACCTAATAGACCTACATATCACGAGCTCCAATGATTCACAATTAATTGGAAATCCAAATTAATTGACATTCATAAACTATCGAGACATACAACTATAGCTCGACAATTGCACCCTCCTCACTATAGATATATTTCTGTCCACTATAACCATAATTAGTAAGTTGACCTTTCACAGATTGTTCATATTTACAACTAGGTCAAAATTACCGTTTTACCACTGTAAATACATCTTACTCCCTAACCTTCCACTGATCCTCCAATGAACAATTGGTTTATAGTCCAACTTATAAAACATGACCCTCTTGATTGTTAGAGGGCAGGACCTCATTGTTCAAGACCAGGAATCAATGCTTAAAAGAATAATGTAACTGCTAACCCTAAGTTGGGTAGGAGTAAAGTCTATCTTGCAAAACTATGTCCCCAACCATCTATCTAGTTTTATCCCCAAAATGGGAGGCTTATTGAGCAGTTCTATTGAACTACTCTCACCTATGCAGATGAAAGGATAAGTCCGAATAAATAAGAGTTCATAGTTAGCTCAAGATTAAAATCAAGTTACCCTAGGTTATTGAATTTGAAATAGTCAGTTTTACAATTAAACGGTCGTTATAAAGAAAAGTGACTATTTCAAGGTCCGGTCTTATGCAAACTCATTGCTTAGGATGCCCTCACTCACATATCTCCACATGAATGATTTCGGGATCACATCATTTGTATCAATATACAAAATAGGCCACATCTAATAGTGTCATGAGGATGAGGTACCGAATCTCATCCATATACTTAGACCATTTTAGCTATATACTAAAACTTGATCCTCTTTTATGTCGCCACATAAAATTAAAGTATTCATATTATAGCCATGGATTCGTATATTGGATTTTTATAATAGAATGCAATGTCAATAACAATTTATTGAAAAATACTCAATAATACTTTTATTGATAAATAGAATATGTTCAATATTTACGAACTGCGAGTTTAGGACATTCTCAATAGTCCTTTGATCTGCACGAGTGAGAGTGACTAGATTGGCAACTCAATATGCCTACCATTTTGGGGATTCGTCTAATTGAGGAGTTGGGAACACAGCTACACAAGAAGGAATTCACTCATTCCCGACTATTTGGCTGAATAGATAAATTGCTCTCTTAAGGGCTGATTCCAAGGCTTGAATAATGAGGCGCTTCACTCTCTTCTAACCTGAGTGGGGTTTAGTCATAGTTGGACTATGACTAATTGTTCATTAGAGGGATCAATGGTACTTAAGGAGTTAGATGTAACTACAGGGGTAAAACAGTAATTTTGACCCAGGTGTACTTACAAGTAATTTGTGAAGGGCCAAACACTGTTATTGTTTATATCCAATGGACACAAAAATATATTTATAGTGCGAAGAGTGCAACTGTCGGTCTTTAGTGGAGTGACCATTAATTGATGAAGGTTGATTAAGTTAATTAAACAATTTAATTAATTAATCAAGTATCATTGGAGCTTCAATCTATAGGTCCATAAGGTCCCTCATTAGCTCAATAAGAACTAATGACAATCAAATTAAACTTGATGACGGGAAATTAGAAGTCAATTTTACTCGACAACCAAAATCTCGTGGATGCGGTATGCGATGCATGTTCCTAAGATATGCGTTGATAGTCATGCGTCGATGGTCATGCTTTGGACTGATAATGCGTTAATGAATGTATGCGATGACCATGCGTCCTGCCACAAGTTTTCTTGAGCTGGAACCAAGTATAATTCCAACACAAGTTTCTCGGGTAATTCGAGGTCGAACATAGGGACTTGTAGCTATATGTTTGCAGTGATGTGCATGCGGCGGTTTAAATAAAAGAATGGAAGGGATATTGCTAAGTTAATCCTACTATGTTGCTAAGTTAATCCTACTCCTACTCCTATCTAACAGATAACACAATAAGAATATACATGAAAAGTAGAGATACGACAAACCTTGACATGAAATAAATATATGGGAAAATATATAAAATGCGGAGATATTTTCATTGCAACCCTTAAGAATGACTGCGAGGGCAACCCTAGTCAACACAAGCCAATGCGATCATGCTACACTCATACACAGCAAATCATTTTCCAATGCAAATGCGGTGCTCCTAAGTCTAGGATGCATGTGTTGAATGCAAAGTGTCCGTAGAGCTTATTCCTAAGTCTCTACTATTGTCCTATGCAATGATGCAAAATGCATAAAAGCAAGGTGACCGCATACAATCGTATCCTATCTCTAGGATGCATGCGATGGGTTAATAGCAAATAGTGCTTATTTCTAAGCTTCTATCTCTTGTATTATGTGTTCTAATCTAACTCTCCCGAGCCTAGATTCTGACCTGACCTTCCCAAGCCTAGATCCTGTCCTTAGACTACCCTCCCGAGTATCCCTATTGGACGAATGAAACATACATACTACAAGACAATCGCATGAACTTGGTTGACGCAAGATTTTTACTATCCCTAGTGAATAATGCATACATTGCTTAATGTGTCCAACCACTTACCCTCCCGGATAGTTGATTGTTGTTGACTTTACTCATAGATAAGCAATGCGTTAGCCTATAGACAAGCGTTGTAGCAGCTTCACACTAAGCAAATAAGGTTACTCACACACTCGCGCAACGCACACCTCTCGGTGGGTTGCTACATGCTTCATATTCCTAATCCACACGACTAAGTATGCAATACCCAAGCACTCCTACTAAGTGTTGTAATGAAAGTAAAGATGCTAAGCAAAGAAGATGGAGATGGAGTCGAAGGAACAGAGAAATGCATTGAAAAATAGATTGTATTAATTCCTTAATTCCAAAATGTCATACAATACAATATAAGAAAAGAAAGGAAAAAGAAATGACCGACTGGAAGCAAAGCTTTGCTTCTAGCGGATGTGCGTCAAGGCTGCCAGTGGTGCCATGGATGGGCGGAGGAGCTAACTCTCTCGAGATCTAGCTCCGGTTGAAGGCTCCGGTCGTCACTTGGAATGGATGAAGGAGGTGAAGAACTCTCAAGCGTCTTCTCATGCATTTTGTCTGGATCGCGGGGAAAGTCCCCGGTTCACAAGGATCCTCCCCTGGATGATTTGAATTTCTGCTCGTTGGCTTCTATTTATAGAGTTTGGGTCACCGACAACATTAATTGGACTGCTCTGAGTCTGACATTCGGTGCGTAAGCCTTTTCTAAACCTTTGCCACCAACGGCGTGGTAGGTGAAATGTCAGCATCATCTTTTGGTTTTTCTCGAGGTAGATACGTTGATGCGTTCATTCCACCAACCTTGCGTTGATCCCATTAGAATGCGTTGTCACGTAGCCGCAATCATTCAATGGCCGCATTCGCTTAATACCACAACTCTACATGATGACCGCAATCACCTAACGAGCGCAATCCCTATGCGATGGACGCATGCGGCTGATCATCGTAACACCCATGCGTTGATCTAATGCATTTCCCTTGCGATGGAGAGTTTCTTCACATGTGGTCGTCTATGCGATGGTTCAGTTTTCGCATTTGCGTTCATTTCCTGCATTAGCTACAAAAATAGAACATTGAACGCATAATTAACACAAAATAACGAGTTAGCTGAGATTCGACATGTTGATTGACGCAAACTCTTTTTCTCGTGAATTCCTAACATGATTGCCGCATATTCTGCCTAACAATCTTCATAATTCTAAGTAAAAGGACTAAGATGGCATGCATTTCTACATGTCATCAATAGTTCTTGTCCCTGAGAATGAAAAGAAAGACCTCGTGGTGGTGTCCCTTTTTCATTGATGTTATGTTCGTAGTTCGGGGTTTTGAGATAAAAAAGAGATTAGACAAGTTCGTGTTGTGGAGAGGAAACGTGTAGATATATATCTTCAAGGATATATATTGCTTAATCCTTTCCTCTCTAATTACATAATAGAAACATGCTTAGGTTTTGTATATCTTACGTTTCCATCGCCTCTGAATTATTATTATTCTATAAAACGAAAATTAGAGATTGATGCATTTGATTGCTTCCGCTATGGTATTCAAATTCTCTTTAGTTACTTGAAGAGACTTACATTTCACTAGGATGACCATATGTGACTCTACCTTAATGCTGAGTGAGTTGTGAACTCCTGTCTATGAGGGCAGTCCTTTGATCTACATAGGTGAGAGTGGCCAGATTCGTCGATCAATATGCCTACCATTTTGGGGATTCGTTTGAGTACGAAGCTGGGAACTCAAGTACACAAGATGGAATTCCTTCTTTCCCGTTGTTAGGGCAAGTAGATGAATTACTCCCTTATGGGTTGATTATGGGTCTTAAACAATGAGAGCCCTCACCTTCCCATTGGCCAGAGAGGAGTATAGTTATAGTGGGACTACGACTAATTATTCATTATAAGGATCAATGGTACTTAAGGAGTTATATATATATAAGGGTAAATGATAATTTTGACCCAGCTATACAAGCAATTTGTGAGGGATTAGCTCGTTGTTGATTGGTTATATCAAATGGACACAAAAATATATCTATAGTGCGAAGAATGCAGCCGTCGGTCATTAGTAGAGTGACAGACGGTTAATGAATGGGGATTAATTTACCTAAAGAGTTTAATTTACTAATCTCGTATCATTGGAGCTTTTAATCGTAGGTCCATAAAGTTCCCTTGTTAGCTCAATAAGGATTAATGAGATACCGTTAATATAATATATGTGGACACATTATATTATAAAGTTTAATGAGAGAGATAAATATTTGAATATGATTCAAGTATTTATTATATGAATGAGATTCATATAAAAACTATATGTTAAACTTAATGACTATGATTCATATTAAAACTTTATAGTCTGATGAGGGAGGTTGTTATTTGACTATTCAAATATTAATTATATGAATGAGATTCATATAAAAACTATAGGTTAAAATTAATGTGAATTTTATTCATATTAAAACTATAGGTTATGTGAGAGAGTATAGTTTGAATATGATTAAAACATATGGCATTTATATTATATATGATATAATATAAAGTTTTATGTTAATTTAAAGTTCTTTAATTAATTACATTAAAATTAAGTTTTAATGTAAATTAAATTAAGGAATAACCCCATGGGAGTTATTCCATCATATTGATGGAGGAGTTATCAGATAACTCTTTCCCCTCCCCTCCCCCTATACAGATAATCAACATAGAAGGTTTTTTAATATAGTATATGAAATTTTTGCTGAAGATACTCTCAATATTTTGATCTGTCCCTCTGTAACATCTCTCAAGATATTTCTCTTTCTCCCTTATCAAAACTCATAGGCAAACTCACACACTTTGCCTTTGATTCTCTCCTTGAGGATAACAAGAAAACCTTCTTGTGGCGGTGTCTAAGAAGCATGGTTTTGTTGTGCTCATGCTTGAGGTGTTTTAACAGAGGAGAAAAGATCATGACCACCAGAGAGGAATTCGTGAAGAAAGGTTCTTCCAGGGTTAGTTCACTTTCTCCTTTTCTCTCTGTAATTTCTGTAGAAAAGCATGTTTAGGTGTATGATGTTTATCCTCTGTCTCTTTTATTCTCTATTTTTAAAAAGTTCCAAATTAAATTCTAAGACACGAAGGTATTCGTATGCTTCCGTTGTTGGAATTCCAATCTCTTTAGGGATTCATAATGAAAACATGCTTAATTTGAGTAGTAACTAGGTATAGTTATAGTTATGATTCGACTTCAAGCATTTTAGGGTCATCAGTAATGAAAGATAATGTAACCTAAGGAAAGAAAAAGCGTCAGGTTAGATTTGACAAATTCAATCAATCCATGAGCTTAATTTAATTAACTAAGTAAATAGGCTAGTGTGACAATAATTAGTTAATTTACGAATCAACATCCATGTTGGTTTTCTATAGGAAGTTTGTTTAGTATTACAAGGTACTCGATTAGGGCAGATAATTATAACTCATGAATTCCATTTGCATGATAAATCGATGAATTAATCCATAGATAGCTAAACGGTATTTTAATCGACGAAGGTAAGCTCGTGTATCATTTTTTTTCTCAATCTATTTTACTTATCCTTACAATAAATTCTTCATTTATTTTTCTTGTCAACCAAAACAAAAACCCCCCCGTTTGTATTCCTGTCCAAAGACTAATTTAGCTTATAGAGATTTTATCTTAGGCTCTCTAAAGTTTGACCCGGTCTTGCTATTAAGACTACTTATTTGTTCAAGTTCTTGATGGGTATTATCGATGTTATTTGATTGATTGAAGGCCTTGACAGCCTTCTATCTATCAAATTGGTGTCGTTGCCGGGGAAACCAGTTTATTTAATTTAGTTAAGTTTCTAGTTAGAGCATTCTTTTGCTTTTAATTTTCTTTCCTTTTCTTGTGTCAGGTTTTCTATGGTAGAAAAGGCACGTCACATAAACTATGCATTGTGAATAAGGCAAGCCATTCAACAACAAGAAGAAGAGGCCTGACAGATTTCTAAGCTCAGAAGTCTACTTGGTGATCTAGTTTCTTTTGCTTGAGTTTTGGCTGATAGCCAATTGCAGGGTCTCAAGGTCATTCTTCCAAAGTGTGCTCGTGCCTGCAATTGAGCTCGAAGCCAGCAGCTCAATTGCTTTTTCAATCTTATTTGTTGTTTTTAATTCCATCAAGAACCAAAGTGTCAATTCAATTACATTTGCTGAGGGATTAATTCCTTTGATCCCTCCAATTCAACACTCACTTCTTAAGTAGGTGGGCCAAATGAAACACACCTAAAATGTGCATTATTTTCCTTGTATTTAGAATAGTTTTTACTTGATTTTATTAGATTTTATATGATTTGCGAGTGATTTTTAGGGGTTGTGTTCGAGATCGAGATTCAGAGTTAAAAAGAGCTAAAACAGACCAAATATGTCCAAGGAAGTCAAAACTGAGCCAAACATAAAAAAAGAGTGAGAAAAAAAACCAAATGCTACAAAACAGGGTAGTGCCACAATGCAAGCTATAGAAGTAAGGATACACAGAGGAAGCCCCCAATGTCGCAGCGCAAGGCAATTATTTTATGAAAAAATCTACATGTTTTGAAATCTTTTGGTTATTTATCCTAGGGTTTTTGGCCTACCAAAATCATTCTATACACCACAAAATTAGAGAGCCTTAAAGAGTGTTTTAGCCTAGAAATGTAGGGAAGAGATTTAGATATGCGATTGGAGGTCGTTCGAGATCCCAGGGTGAAAATTAAGGTATTTTCGACGTGTTCCATTCGACGGGATTCATCACGATACTAGTGTTTCCTCCTCTCTTTATTCTTTTTACTTTTTCATGGTTGTTGCAATGTATGAGAGTATGCTTGTTACAACAATGAGTGACTAAACGTTTTAGTTTTAGGGTGTTGATGAACTTTAAGTTAATACATTGTATTTTCTATGGTTGTTGTGTTGTTGATTTTCCAATATTATTGTGTTTATTACATCGACGGATTATCAATGCATGCTAGATTAGATATTTAATTAGAAAGATTTTATGTTTAATCAAATCTATAATACTAGATCATTATCAAGCTATCATGAAAATAGTTAAGTTGGTAATGAAAGTTGATTATGATTATTCTTAATGCCGTGCTTCTTAATTTGATTTCAAGAAATTATGAATAAATTATGTTTGCATGAGAAAAGATTGTTATTGAAAGATAATATTTTAGAAAATAATTTCTAGTTAAGCATATTTCATTTTATTATGAGAATAAATCCTACTACTTCTGGTCCTGAAGTTTCCACGCTTGAAAAAAACAACTTGGGACGTATCGCTCAAATCATTGGTTCGGTACTAGATGTAGCTTTTCCCCCGGGCAAAATGCCTAATATTTACAACGCTTTGATAGTGAAAGTTCGAGATACTGCCGGTCAAGAAATTAATGTGACTTGTGAAGTCCGAAGCACCTGTACTTCAATCGATTAACCAAGCACGGGAGATATTCACTAAAAAGATAACCGGGATATTGAATATGAATAAAAGAAAGAAGGGTCGTAGACAGATGAGCGTTTGCGACCGTTTACAAGAGTTAATACCGAAACAGACAATTCCAGATGCCCTCAGACAGATGCCACTAAACAAGTAAAGGACAACGGAGTAGATGCTTGCAGGGGCAGGGCACTATTCATTCGAAACTAATGAATGTTGGGTCGGGGGGTTCTGCCTTGTTATCAAAAAGAGAGTTGGGTAAAGCAAACTCCCTCCTTGGACGAGCACGGGGCTTAGTCAAGTAGAACCAGGTTACGCTGTTGGATGCTCCGATCGAAAAAAAATCAGTGGGGCCATGCCGGTATGACTGAATATGCATTAGAAAGGTCAATCCCTCCCCTACGACACCAAAAAAAACCGGGCCGAACTTCTAACAGCCCGCCCGCTTCCATAGAACAATATCGTGGCAACGTAGACCTAAATGGTCATATTGGATTCTTGGGAACCATCACAAGTACGGCCGGCCTATATTTGAACGAGAATGCCGTGTCCACTTCATTGAAAAAGGGAAGGTTCGAAGAGGCTCGACCAATAGGGAGAGGGGAGGGGGGGGGGGAGGGAAGCGTGAGAAGATTCAGTCTTTCCCTCGGGTCAGATAAAAGTCAAAGAAGAGAAGTCAAAGTTCGTTAACCCTGACACCATTCAAGGTCCCAAGCCTTCGTCATTACTTAAATCGCCCCTTTTTAAGCGCAAAAGACGAAACGTCTTCTCATTTTGAACGAGCTCACCCCATTGCCTTCTCTCTTTAGGCAAAAGAGCTTTCGTGCCTCTGCCCAATTCTACTTTTTATCTCCCATTTCGTAAATTGAAGCCAAAAAGGCTAGCTTTCTTCTCCACTTTCGATTGAAGCGAAAAATGCTAACTTTCCTCCACTTTGACCGACCCACCTCTGCGCTTCTAACTAACCCCACAGCAGCTGTGGTTGAAGAAGTTCCAGCTGGATAGGTTTGTGGCTGGCAGAGCGAACACCTACTTTCATTTCGTAGAATAGGATTCTTCATTTGATTCTGGAGTAGTCTTCGCTGAACCCGCAGTTGATGGTCTTGTTGGAATATGTGTTGTTCTTGACTCCGATGCTATTTCATCCGTTTTCGATTGTTTAAGTCCTTACCGGGCGAAAGGCATAAAAGAAAGAATGAATAGCAGGCACAACTTGTTAATAGTGAATGAAGTAGAGCCAGAATGAAGGGGTGATGATCCGCCCACACAATTGGTAGTATGAGAGGCTGTCACTTGGGGTCAAAGTTGTTGCGAACCCCCAATTCCACAGTGGCATGAGAGACAGTAGCCCTAAGGTCAACCCAGATTTCATCTAAACTCTGTGCACATTAGCGGAATTCATTCCACTCCAAAAGAGCCTTAGACAAAAAAGCAAAATGAGGAAGAGGTGGCTTTCCAGGGTTTTAGTAAAGGATCTCCTGCAGGGAACGATGCTCCTTCTTTCCTTAGCTAGGCTAGAAGAGATAAGTCTTTTCTATTAGCAAAAATCCTATGATAAAATCATTTCAAGCTCTCTTTCTTGTATTCCTAATAGTCTTAAGTCAAAGTGAAATCCGACCAATCAGTAACTCTTTTCAGCCAGTACGTTTTATTTCACTCGCCGATAAGAGTTCAGCCCGATCAGTGGCACCAACAGGCTCGAGAGCCCTCTGTTCTCTAGTCGAAAGCGTAACGTGTGAAATAGAAATTCTTCCTCTAGCTTAGCGAGAGATGCAAGAAGGGGTTGTGATAGTGCCACTAGATAGCTACGCTAGGGCTTGAACAGACAAAGCACATTCGACGATTTGATGCCAAAGGGCGCGCAGCGGCAAGGCAATCTGTCTTCATTCAAAGTTGATCCTGCAGCATCTGTAGTATGCTACAAAGAAGCATGAAAGAGCTATGCGCAATCAACAGAAAAAGACCAAGCCAAGACTTTCACAATGGAAAAACTTCCCGAAGGTAAGCCATAAAAAGCGACGGGCTAAGTGGGTATTCACTCCTCCCTATGCCGAACCGCCAACTTTCTATGCCTGACTTTCCGTCCTGAGAAAGTCACCGGCGGTAGGTTAGTACAGTTCTCCTGCAGCTGATTTGGCCTCGCGCTGATTCAGGAGCTTCTTCTTGAGTCTAGGAAATAATAATCAAATCAAAAGAAGCGGCTGGTCGAGAACAAGAAGCGGTCGTTGTCCGGCGGCCTGTAGCTCTACTAAGCGAAGAACCGCTCACGACGAGTGATATCTCACTTATTAAAGCAAAATCCATAACCCTAGATGCAAAGATCCACATGTCAATCACTTCCATTCCTCTCATTAGACCATCTGTAGCACTCATAGCTACAGCTCTAACTCGAACATTAACACAATAGTCTATTGGAATCTTTGCATGACTTAATGAAGTGACTATGGAAATTAACACTTGTCATTACTTTGTTTTCAAAATTAAAAATCAATTCATCACAAGTCCAATTCTTAGATTAAATCAACACAATTCTAAAATAGCTAAGCATGATCTAGGCATTTGATCTTTAGAGGATGATACGCGATCTCTTAGACCATTCTACTATACTATGATTTGATACGTGCATGTGTATTACACCAAGTATTTGACATCAATGATGAGAAACCATTTTAGGCTTGGAAAACGTATAAGGATCTCCTCAAGAGATGTCCACATCATGTGTTTATTGATTGGTTTCAAATCAAATTGTTTTACAATGTAATGACTAATAACATAAAATCCATCTTGGATGCTGCTGTTGGAAACTTATTTTTGCAAAAACAACCTCAGTATTTTATGCTCTATTGAAGGACATGGCTGCTACAAGTCATAATTGTCTTACAATGAATTGACCAGTAACACAAAATCCATCTTAGATGCTGCTGCCGAAGGATCTATTTTTGCAAAACAACCTTAGTATCTTATGCTCTATTGAAGGACATGGCTGATACAAGTTATAATTGACCTAATGAAAGATTAACCACCACTAAAGCAGTAGGACTATATCAAGTCAATGAAGTATGTTCTTTAATAGCTCTATTAGCTTTGTTTACTATTGCTTTGTGTAAACTGACTGTAGATGGCCCGACCTAAATAAACCTTCCATCCATAGCAATCCAAGCAATTATGGCAACTGAGTTGCCTAACCAACAAACATAGGGGTAGTATGAAACTGAAACGGTAGACTTCATAGGCAGAAATCAAGGATATAAGGGATACCGACAACAATAACCTCCAACACATTACAATCAAGGTTTAAGAAATCATGAAAGTTTCTCTTATGCCTGCCAGAATATCAGGCCCACCAGGCTTTTATTCTATAGGTTCCTCAGAGAATGAAAAGAAGTCATCTCTAGAGGGAATAATGATTTACATCATTCAGACGTCCAAAAGCAGAACAATAACACTAGAGAACACTTTGCAACACTTGCCAAGTATACTGGAAAGGCACAATAAAGTCATTCCTACATGGAGGACCAGATGGAACAACTTATTGTTGTAGTTAATTCCATTCAGGCAATAATACTCCCAACACATCTGAAGAAGGCTCCATGAGCAGCAATGCAGTGACTCTAAGGAGTGGCAAGCTCCTAGTAGAACCTACTGCAAAAGTAGTTCTTGTGCCTAAGGAGGTTGAGCAGAAATGTCACAAGAAGTTGATAAAGGAATGGAATTCCAAGCGGAAGTGTGTGAACACATATGCCAATATAATTCAATTTGAAAAACTCAAATAAGAACATAAAAATTATAGAAGAACATGATAAACATTAATAAATTACAACATGCTTCTAGGGAGAAAAGGATGAGAAAAACTAACTCTTGAAGACTTTTCTTCTCGTAATTCCTCTCCTTGGAACGAAACAACATGAACTCAAGATCTCCCTCGAACTAAAAAAACACCTCTCACAAACAAACAAGTCGCAAATAGGAAATACCACCACTTTGTTTCCTTGATATTCTCAGGATAAAAATTAAGGATGTGTGGGCTCTTAATTTGGTAGGGAGAAATTTGTGTGAGAGAGGTTTAGAGAAGAAGATCAAGTACACATAGAGAACTCTTCTCTTTGTTGTCTGTGATCTATGCGTTGGAAAATATTAATAAAAACAAATCTTCTCTTTTTCTTTTATGTAAGAGTGAGTTGGTTGGAGAGAGAGTTAAAACTCTCCTCCACCAACTCACAATAACTCCCGATGGGAGTTATTATTTTAAATTTAAATAATTTATATATTAAACAAGATTTAATATATAATTAAATAAATAAATATTAATTAAATATTAATTAATTAAATATTAATAAATTAAATATCATATGTTTAATTTAATTTGAGTCATATTCAAGTCTTACATAACTGATAGTTTTAATATGAATCTCATCTCCTTAAAACTCAAGGACACAAATGTACAATCTATAGAACATATCCTGTTCAAGTAAGGTCATAGTTTTAATATGAATCTTATTCATATAATTAATATTTGAATTTCATTCAAAATTAACTTTATGTTATAATGTATCTATATATATTATATCAATTGTATCTTATACAATGAAATTTCTTATTTAATTTGAATAATTCAAATTAATTCAAAATTAATTGATTCATGGTTTAACCTTAGTGAGCTAGCAAGAGACCTTATGGACCTACAAATTAGAAGCTTCAATAGTACGAGATTAATTAATTAGACTCTTTAAATAAATTAATCAACATTATAAACTGCAGGTCACTCCATTAAAGATCCATAGCTGCACTCTTCGCATTGTAGATATATTTCTGTGGCCATGGATATAACAAATCAACAGTAAGTCGACCCTTCACGAATAGCTCGTAACTACAATTGGGTCAAATTACCATTTTACCCTTGTAGTTACATCTAACTCTTTAAGTATCACTGACCCTTTAATGAAGAAATAATTTATTGTTCATATATAAACTAATCCCTCTTGAGCCAGTGAGAGAGTGAGGTCTCAATGTTCAAGATCCAGAATTAGCCTTTAAGAGAGCAATTTATCTACTTACCCTAAAGATGGGAAGGAGTGACTTCCATCTTCTGTAGCTATGTTTCCAGCTCCCTATTCGGAAAAGTCCCCAAAATGGTAGGCTTATTCAATCGTCAAGTCAGGTCACTCTTGCCCATACTAATCAAAAGACTGCCCTCATAGATAGAAGTGCAAAACTCACTTAGGATTGAGATCGAGTTACCTTTGGTCATCCTATGAAATGTTAATCTCTTTAATCGACGGTGTTATAAAGAGAAATTAATCATTTTGCGGTCCGATCTCATACAAACTCTTTGTATAGGATACCTCTACTGACATGTCTCTGCATGAACGATTAGGATCAAATCCTTTGTTATAGTTTACAACTCTTATAACATTACAAAATGGGTCATATTTGTAGTGTCAATAGGATAAAGCACCCAAACTTATCCATATACTACAGACCATTTAGGTTATTACTTGACCATGATCCACCTGTATGTCTACCACATACTATTCAAATTTCATGAAATAACCTTGGATCTTTCTGTAATAGATAATAATATATAAAATAATCAACCATTATTTCAAATAACATATTAACTATGAGACTTTAGGGCATATATCCCAACAGCTAAAAAGAAGAAAGTGGAAGAAAAGAGGAAGAACACTCCCATAAAGTCACATTCAGAGAAGTTTCATGTTCCTGACCTTGTTCCCATTAAATAGCTTCCTTGCCCTCAACGTTTCCAAAAGAAGAAGTTGGTTGGATGCAAAATTATCTTAATTCCTAGATATGTTCAAGAAGCTTCACATCAACATACATTTGTAGAGACACTTGAGCAAATTCCGAATAAAATATGAAGTTTATGAAGGATGTGCTATACAAGAAGAAGAAACTTGAACAGTATGAAATAGTAAATTTGACAGAGGTGTGTAGTTTTATCCTATAATAGAAGCTGCTTCACAAATTGAAAGATCTAGAGTGCTTTACTATTCCCTGCACTATTGCTTCTCTTTCTGTCAAGAGAGACTTATATGATTTAGGTGGTTCTATTAATCTTATGCCTTTTTCTATCTACAGAAAATTAAGCTCAAATAGGTGAAGTCCACTATGATATCCTTATAGATGGCTAACAGATCCTTGGCTTATCAACAAGGTATAGTTAAGGATGTGCTAGTAAAGGTGGGAAAATTTATCTTTCTTGCAAACTTCGTAGTCCTCGACATGAAGGAGGATTAAGAGGTCCCCATCATTTAGGAAGACCATTCATGGCTATTGGAAGGTCCTTGATAGACGTGGAGGAAAAAAAGTTGACCCTCAGAGTCAAAGATGAAGAAGTAGTGTCAAAAGATCGATAGTCTAACTGAAACTCCTTCTAAGTATAACGTTGTTGTACATGTTGACTTTCTTAAGAAGAAGAAACTAGACCATGCTTCCATTGATCAAAATTTTTTCTGAGTTGACTGATGACCTTTTTTAATGTTGTTACTTATCATGTAGGTAGGGATCGTTGGGATTTCTGTCATAAATTTTCGTAATTTATTATTTGGTTATTTTAATTATTAAATATACAATGTTAATTTATCCATTAACAGTTAAAAATTTAAGATCATTATATGTAATCTTGTACAGTATGTAGTAGACATATAAGTGGATCAAGTCCAAGTAATAATCTAAAGGGTCTATAGTATATGGATAAGATTGGGTGCTTTATCCTTGTGACACTATAAACATGACCCACTTTGTAATAATTACAAATAGATTGACACAAATCATTCGTGTAAAGATATGTGAGTGGGGGCATCCAATACAATGAGTTTGTATAAGACAAGACCATAAAATAATTAATCTCTTTTTGTAAATCCATTACTCAATGAGATATAATAGTTCACAGTATGATCATGTGTGACTCAATCTAAATCCTGAGTGAGTTGTGAACTTTTGTCTGTGATAGCTCATCCTTCGATTTGCACAGGTGAGAGTGGATCGTCCTTCGATTGGCAAATCAAAGAGTTTAGTTAATTAATCTTGGACCATTGGAGCTTATAATCTATAGGTCCATAAGTCCTCTTGCTAGCTCACTACGGACCAACAAGGATCAAATATGTTGAAAGAAAATTTGAAGCGCTCAAATTTATGAGGGAAAAAATTAATTGTGTTGGATACAATTAAAACATACTTTATTATAAAGTGTAATTTGAATGAGATTCAAATTACAACTATAATATAGAGAATTAATTTATTTGAATGAGATTCAAATAATTAATTATTCAACTGGTTCGAAATTCAAAGTAAAAAGATAATGGGAGAATGAATATATTTGAATATAATTAAAATATTTAAATCCTTTTAATATGAGATATGAAAATGGATAATTATAATTATAATTTTAATAGAGATATTAAAATGAGATAATTATAATTAAATAGGTTATCCTAATAGGATTATGATTAACCTAGTAGATTTCCATATAACAGGCATTAGGGAGCCTTCATAGGAGACACAACAACATAATCTCTACAACCGTTCTACAAAGATTTTTTGGAAAAACTTCGCCAAACTTATAGGAAGGTTCTCTAAAATTCTCCTTTCTTGTTCCCTTCACATCTTTCAAGAGAGGTTCCCACAAACCAAATCCTTTCTAGAGTTATATCATGGAAGATCTTGTGGAAAAGGAAAATCTTGAGGAGAAGAACGCCGATTCAAAATAAGTTTTTATTGTAGACACATATCAGTTAAGATATGGTGCTTACCCACTTTATTTTTATGTATTTTTAATTATTTCAAGAAATCAAATAATGTAAATCCATTGCTTCCATTGCATGATCGAAGCTTTTGATCCCTTCCAGGATGTTATACTAATTTGATTTAAGGATGTGGAGGTACAAATGATAACATAGAAAAACCACATTAGGATTCGACATAAAGCGAGAGCCTTATCTAGTTCGGAGATGTTAAACCAACACTTCTTAAGAGGCAACCCAAGTTTATTGCTTTCTTTTTATTTTATTTTAGTTTATTTCATATAAAGAGCTATCTTATTGTTGTTTATATTTCAGGAGTATTGTTAACACAAGGTACTCATTCTGTCAGCCTGTTTGGTGGACTTCTTAATGCTACCGAACTTGTTTTATTTTCATTGAGTGAGATGGTTTAATTATTTTCATGTGCATTAAGGACAATGCATCATTCTAAGTTTGGGATGTACATTAAGGACAATGCATCATTCTAAGTTTGGGGTGAGAGGTGTACTGCATACTTTAGTATTTTCTTATCTTGCTATGCAACTTAATTAGTATTTATGGATGTTATACATGCTAATAAGTTAAAATTTGGAGCAAGTGTTTTTTCTTCGGATTTTTTAGTAGAAAATATATTAAATAGATCTTATGCATGTTTATGATGATGATTGTCTATGATGTACCTTGAATATACATGCAAGATGATCTAATGTGAAAATATAATAGTATACTTTTAAGTTATGATCTATTTAAATCCCTCTTGGAGTCTCCCATATATTGAGCAAGTAATCACTTTAATTTAGAACCTTTAAATGAATGATGAGCTATGAGTCAATTAGGTTATCACGTTGGAAGGCCTTACTAGTTAGAGAGTGTCTTTTCATGATGGTTGGTAATTCAAAGTACCAAAGAAATGGTGTCATAAACCTCTCTCCGCCAATCAAATAAAATTTATAGTTATCAAACTCCACTACCTATACTACTAAGTAGTAGAAGTGTTAAGTTTATGTTGATCCACAAGGAAGTGCAAGATATAGTTTTGTTAAGTAATTTTTCTAGTTAGGGTGGTAATTAAGGGGGTCTGAAGAGATATAGAGATAAGGTGCATGAAAACAATAGAAAAGTCAGGTAAATGTGACTTCGGATTAGACATTCTAGTTCTAGAAGCAAGAGGGATTCTTATGTAATCTTCGTTCATCGATTTCTCTTGATTAAACATGCATTTGATTTAGGTATGCACAATGACTTACTTAGTCTAACCAAACTCATTAACGCTACAGACAACCAACTTGTTGGATAAAACCAAGCAAGCACCTTGATAATTAATTAAAGCCTAAACCCTTATTAAACTAAAGGTGTTAGTCCTATTGGGATCACAAGCATCCATCTAGAACTAATTCATCTACATTATGATTTATGATTCCATTATGTGATTAACCAATTAGGTAGCCTAATTAACTAACAAATTAATCTTTAGACCTAGGTTTAGCATGCATTTAAGGTCTATGGGAAGCCTATATATCTAGCATACGTGATTCAACCATTTCTACTTGTGATGTTATTAAGACAACAAATAAAGAACGCATAAGCCAAAAATCTTAGCTAAGACATAATTTTATGGGTAGGGGAGTCAATCCATACATAAACATATATCTAAATACGAATAAGATTCAAAGAACATAAATCTTAAATGCATTATATCAGTCAAGAGAAATCTCATAAAAATTAAACAAGTCCTTACTCACAAAAACTAGAAAAACCACTTACCTAAAATCACTAGAAAGATAGAGGAAGAAGAATTTCGAGCTCCTCCTTGGACTCCATAAGTTCTAACATGAAAAATCCTAAAAACGAAGAGATAGATATATAAAATTGCGACAACACCGTGGTACCGATGCTCTGAAAGGCCCTTTCAGGAGATTGTTATACTAAGAGAAAGAAAAGAGTTTTATTTACCTGTTTAAAAAATGAGTATACACAAAAGCATGAGAGGAAAAAAAAAAAAAAAAAAACAGACATCAGTTGAAAGATATTTAAGAAAAAAAATAAACTTGTAATGTGTATGCATGGATAGGGGGTAAAAATAGTTGCCTTTACTGTGATTAGTTAGAACACCCACAAAAATTCTAGGTATGACTCCTATGGCGAATGTGTAAAAGTTAGTGCCCCTAGTTAAAATAATGCAAGTTTATCGTACCTTTTAGTGTGTTACTTTAGACACCTTAGTTAATATATTACATTCTTCAATTTTATGGATGCTTGATGATCAGTGCTTAGGCTAGAGTAGGGAAAAATTCGAGAAACTTTGTTAAGCTAAAGTCAATTTCTGAGTTTCGATTGAATGTGGATTGCACACACATGCATGGCCTTGAAATTTCCTAACAATGGATGTGCTTATGGATCTAGCATATTATTCATATTATCAATACTTGAATGATTTGCATTTTTATGTAGAGTTCCCTATGGTCTTGTTCTATTTTTGTTTGGAACTAGCAAAATTCTAATTTTAGGTTTGTGAAATACACCTAAAATATATGTTATTTGCCTGGTACTTAAAATAGTTTTTACCTAATTTTATAGATTCGATCTCCTTTGTTAGTGATTTTTAGGGGTTGTGTCTGAGATTGAGATTCAAAGTTAAATAGAGCTCAAACAAATCGAATATGCCCAACGAAGTCAAAATCAAGCCAAACATCAAAAAGAGGGAGAAAAAAAAACCAAATGTTGCAAAACAAGGCAACGGTCCGGTCTGAGTTACAGAAGCAAAGATGCATGGAGGAAGCCCCCCGTGCCACGACGTTAAGTAGTAATTTTAGAAAACATTTACACTTTTGGAATTTTTTTGGCTTTTTATCCAAGGGTCTTTGGCCTGCCCAAATGATTATGCACATCATGAAATTAGAGAACCTTAAATAGTGTTTTAGCCTAAAAATAGAGTTGAGAGATTTAGAGGTGTGATTAAATGCCGTTCGAGATCCTGGGGTGAAAATCAAGGTGTTTCCGTTGTGTTCCATCACGGCAATAATGTATTCTCTTTTATTTATTCTCTTTACTTTTTTATGGTTGTTGCAATGTATGAGAGTATGTTGGTAACAACAATGAGTGGTTAAACGTTTTAGTTCTAAGGTGTTGATGAACTCTTTATGGATTTAAGTTAATACGTAGTATTTTTTTATGGATGTTGTGTTGTTAATTGCTTTTAATATTATTGTGTTTATTACATTGATTGATCATCGATGCAAGCTATATTAGATATTTAATTAGAAAGATTGTAATCGAATCTATAATATTGGATCATTATCAAGTTATCATGAGAATGAGTAGATTGATAATAAAAGTTTATTATGACTATTCTCGTAAATTCGTCTCAAGTAATTTCCTTTCTGAAGAAAATCTCTGTGATCTCACCTTTCTTTTGTCTACAGAAAGCTCTTAAGTGGAACAATTTTTTGTTTCTATCTTCCCACTTAAGGTAATCTTCTCTAGAGCGATGTTTCCAATATCTTTCCTCCTCGTCTAGTAAATTATACAACTCTTTTCCAGCTTTCCCAAGCGCAACTTCTTTATCACAGATTTCATGTTTTTCAATGCATTGAATTTCGTTAAGCTTTCTATCTATAGCACCTTTGAGCGACCTCTTAAGCCTGATCACTTTCCATTTGTCCAACTTCGCCATGCAATTTTTTATTTTTGAATCCAACAATCTAATATCTGAAAGATTCCCATAGTTCCAGCATCTCTCTATTATCACTTACAATCATCAAACTTAGTCCATGCTTCTTCAAATCTAGGTGAATTTCCTTTAAAATTTCCTATTTTGTCTAATCCCATAGAAATCGATCTTAGCTAAAATTGTCCTATGGTCGGAGTTTAAGTGGTTGAGGTGGTTCACCATGATCTTCTTTGTATTGCCCCACAATTCAGAACTGATAAGGAAGCGATCAAGTCTTTCTTTAATCATGTTCCCATTTTTAAACTTAATTTCTTATCCCCCTTGAAACTCAAGTCTCGTAGCTTACAATCATTGATTGCATTACAAATTTTTTTAATGCAACTTCAAGTCCTTTACTCCTCTTCCCTCTTTTCCATCTATGTTTGTTATCTCATTAAAATCATCCCCTAGTAACCAGGGGAGGTCTTGCATTTTACTAAACCTTAACTTCCACAACTCCCTTCTTTTACTGTGTTGTGGATTTTGAAAAGATCGAATCCCGCAATAGAAGCGTTTTTTCAGAACATCTTGCATCTCGCAATTTGATTTTTACATAAACAAATTCATTATACTACAAAGGAATATAAACATGTAAATTAGCATGCTTTAGGAAAAGATTAGAACCATTTTTATCTTTGTAGATTCCCAAGTTTCACGAACAATCATCTCCAAGCTCCAACGAATGACTCCTCCAATGATCTTGATCATGAATGATTTCTTGAATAATATCGAACACTACCATGAGAGTAACCTCGTTATTCTCTAGGATTCCAATAGAGGGATAGATTGTATCTAACTATTGGGAGAGGGAGAGAAGAAAAGGCTTTGGGAGAGTAGAGAGGATTTTCTTTGTGACTTAGAAATTTTTTTTGCACAATAACACTTGTGTGTTGTGTATTGTTAGTCTCTGTGTCAGTATCTCCTAAAAGAGCCATAGAGAGGTCTTTATATAGAGAAGGGTTAAGCCCTTTTCCTAATCATTTTTCTATTTCCCTTTTCCACAATTAATTAATTAATTAATATTGATCCCAATTAATTAAATAACGCTTATTCAATTAATTAGCAGAATTAGATAATACTTATTTAATTTAATTTGCAAATTAATTATAAAACTATTTATATATTGAATCTAATCTAATGTATATATATTTAATTATCATAAACATCGGATGCATATGTATAATCTTAATCAAATATTACTTTTCAATTTAATTTGAATTATAGATCATATCCATAATCAATTATATATTAATCACATTAATATATGGTTTCCTCAAATTAATTTAAATAATTCAAATCATCCTTCTTAAATATCCTCTAGTGAGCTAACAAGGGGACTTGGTGGACCTGTAGATTAGAAGCTCCAACGATATGAGATTAATTGGCTAAACTCATTAACCAAGTTAATCAATATTTGTGAATTGTGGGTACACTTCACTAAAGACCCACAGTTTCACTCTTCTCACTACAAATATATTTCTATGTCCACGGGTATAAACCAATAACAGTAAGTTAATCAATGTTCGTAACTCCAACTGGTCAAATTACCGTTTTACCCGTGGATTACCTCCGATTCCTTAAGTACCAGTGCTCCTCTAATGAACAACCTGTTTATGGTTCAACCAATGAATAGAAACCCCTCTTGCATCAATAAGAGGGTAGAACTCTTTGTTCAAGTCCTGGAGACACCACTTAAGGGAACATTCATCTACTTACCCTTAAGGCGGGAAAGAGTGAATTCCATCTTGTATTATTATGTTCCTAGGTCCACACTCGATTTTGTCCCCAAAATGGTAGGCATATTGAGTAAGAGAGTTGGCCATTCTCATTCATACAAATCAAAGTACAATCCCTCGTGAACAGGTGTTCATAATATACCCAAGATTAAGACTAAATTGTCTAGGTCATCTTATTGAAATAGGAACCTAACTAGTTAATGGTGTTGCATCTAGTGGTTACTATTTCATAGTCCAGTCTTATGAAAACTCATTGCATAGGATACCTCTACTCGCATGTCAACTAAATGAACATGTTGGATCATAAGGTTTGTATCAAATACAAAAGGGGTCGTATCTATAGTGTTACCAGGATAAGGTATCCAGCCTTATCACTATATTATAGACTCTTCAGGTTGTATCTTGAATATTGATCCTTGTATGTCTCCACATACAGTTCAAGATTTATAAGGCAGTCTTGGATGTTAGTTTATTGAATTTAGGGTTATTAAGATAAAAATAGACAAAAAACACAAACAATAACATTTATTGAATGTATATAACTCTTTATTGATGACGGTCAATTAATAATGTTTACTATCTATGAGTTTTAGGGAATAAAACCCAACAAACTCTCACTTGAACTAAAACTCTAGTCAATGGGTTGTATATGATATCATAATCCAAAATGGAGGATTATTATAAATAAATACAATAAACTAGGGCATCCATATACCCATTACGCATCTCCCACTTTCCTATGTTACACAATATACATAGGCTCTCTAGATGACGCTCAAACGCTTTAGCCGAGAAAGAGCCTTCGTAAATAGATCAGCAACGACTACTGCCCCACTGTTGTCACAGTATAAGGTGACAGACAAGTGCATATTTGGAACCACTTCCAAAGCGTTTAGGAACTTTCTAAGCCAAACTACTTCATTTGCTACTTCACAAGCAACTACATACTCAGCTTCCATATTGGATTTGCAATACATCTATGCTTGATGTTATGCCACACTACAACTCTCCCGTTTAAGGTAAACACTGATTCTAACATGGATTTCCTAGAATCCTTGTTAGTTTGAAAATTAGAGTCGATGTATCATGTAAGGATCAAATCCTTAGCTCCATACACTGATTTATAGTCCCTCGTTCTCCTAAGATACTTGAGGATGTTCTTAACCGTAGTTCAGTGGTCTAACTTGGATTGGACTATTACCTACTGATTATTCCCACTGCATAACAAATGTCTGGCCTAGTGTAGAGCATAACATAGATTAAGTTGCTCACAATTGAGCCATAGGGAATACGCCTCATATCCTTAACTTCTTGAGGTGTCTTAGGACATTTTTCCTTAAACAAGTGAACCCCATGCCTAAAAAGTAATAAACCCTTTTTAGAGTTTTGCATCAAATATTGAATCAACATTTTGTCGATATAAGTTGGTTGAGATAGAGCCAACATTCTATTCTTGCAACCCCTAATGATTTGGATCTCAAGTACATACTGCACCTCTCCTAAATATTTCATTTGGAATCGGCTGCCAGCCATTCCTTAATGTCAGTGAGGTACCCTAAATCATTCCCAATGAGTAGGCGTCCACATAAAGTACTAGAAAAGCTACTTTATCGTTGATGATTTTCTTGTAGATACAAGGTTTATCAACGTTTTGATCAAAACAAAAAAGATTTGATTTTTGTATCAAATCTAATATTCTAAGATCTGTATGCCTGTTTCAACTCTAAATGGATAGATTCAGCTTGCAAACTTTTTACTCCTAACCTCAGGTTATGAACCCCTCGGATGAGACATAAAGATGTTCTTTTCAAATTGTCATTTAGAAAAGCAGTCTTGACATCCATTTTCCATATCTCATAGTCATAATATGTGGTTATGGACAAGAGAATTCTTATAGACTTAAACATATCAACAGAGGAAAAATTTTCCTTATAGTCAATCCCTTCCCTTTGGGTATAATCTTTTGCTACAAGTCTAGCTTTAAAGGTCTGTATCTTTCCAGCTACATCTCTCTTTCTTTTATAGATCCATTTGCACCCTATGTGTTTTATCCCTTCAAGTGGATCTATAAGATCTCATACTGAATTGGAGTACATAGACTCCATTTCAAGGTCCATGGCTTTCACCCATAGTCCTTGTCTGCGTCATTCATTGCATGTTTATATGACAATGGATTATCAACACCATCATCCAACATGAGAACCTGAGTTTCAGTTAAACCCAAGTATTGAAGGATCTCTTATCGAAGAGTTCCATGAGCGCGTTCGGATCACTCCGATCTCATCGTGACCGAAATACATATTATACATTCAATAAAAATAGTTATGCAAAGAAACACTAATTATTGGCATGCTATGAACAACAAAATAACAAGAGAGAGAGTTCCATACAAGTTGAAGATGTTCTTCACACTCCGGAACTCCAACGCAATGGAAACTTCCACGCAATCTACCAACACCTAGCAGCAGTGTCGACAACAGCAGCATGAAGAATGCATGAACACGAACGCCGCGGGGACGACACCACTCTTAAAGAGCCCCAGGTATTCTCGGAGTGAAAACTCAAAGGGTGGTCTTTGATGAATTTGGCAGAGGAAGGAGGAAACACGAATCGTGTAGGCGATAAGCATATGGGAGGGAAATGTTGGGATTGGTATCCTAATTCTCCCGGAGTCTCGTTGTTTTGTAAAGATACACATTGTTCAATAAATAAAATAAGTGTTATTTAATTCAGACATTTACTCATATCCAATAAACAAAGCTCCTTGGTTGTCTGATGTAAACTTAAGCATGTATATGTGATATACAAGTGGATCATGGCTTAAGTGATAACCTAAATAGGTATGTAGTATAAGGATTAAGGTGGGATACCTGATCCTGATGACACTACGGATACGGCCCGCTTTGTAGAGGTTTGCAAGTGTTGTAAACTACTACAGATGGTAGATCCTGATCATTCATGTGGAAGGTGAAGCGAGGATGTCCTATACAAAGAGTTTTTATAAGACCTGGACCATGAGATGACTAGACTCTGTATATAACGTTGTTGATACTGAGACTTGCACCTCACCTAAACGACCATAGGTGACACGACCTTAATCTTGAGTGTTTTGGAAACTCCTATCTTTGAGGGCGGTCCTTTTATTAGTATTGGTGAGAGTGGCTAGATTGCCAACTGAATATGCCTACCTTTTTGGGGACTTATCTTATCTGAGAGCTAGGAACTCAATCCACACGATGGAATTCACTCTTTTCTCGAAGCAGGGATAAATAGAGAGATTGCTTCCTTAAGGGCTGATTCCGGGGCTTAAACATAGTGGCCACAGCTTCTCTTTGGAAGAGAAAACTCAGTCATAGTAGGACTATGACTTATGTTCATTAGAGGGATTATTGGTACTTAGAGAGACAGATGTAACTACAGGGGCATAACGGTTATTAGCCCAACTGTACTTACGGGCGATCTGTGAAGAGTTGTCGCACTATTGATTGGTTATGACGGACATATAATATATTTGTAGTAAGGAGAGTTTAGCTGTCGGTCTTTAGTGAAGTGCCAGGCAGTTAACGGATAGTGGATCCCATGACTAAAGAATTTAGTCAGTTATTCACGTACCGTTAGAGCTTCGAAGCTACAGGTCCATGAGGTCGCCTTGCTAACTTGGATTGTGTTGAGGATCAGTTCTTGGTGTTGATTTGAAATGTTCAAATTGACAAGAGGTATTTTGATTATATATGATATAATCGGTATGATGTATAAGATACATCTAGTGGAGGATTGATGTAAATGAGATTTACATTAAGTACAATGGAATAGAAAAAGAACTATGGTTTATATGTTTCATGAGATGAAATATTAGAACTATAGGTTATAAATATAGTATGATAAGTTGGTTATCATTTATATTTATAATAATATTAATTATTAGATAATTAATTCTTTTTCTTTTAAATAACCAAAGTAGTGGGTGGTTATTGGATCATGGTTATCATGAGTTTAAAAGGAAAATTGGTTTTCCTATTTGAATAAGAAGTTTTTACAAAGGTTTGAAAAAGTTTTTTGAGTTTTCTCTCTGCGCAAAGAAACTCACGAAAGTCATCAAGTAAATACAGATTTACTAAATGACGGCTGGACGAGCTAAACGATCGTGAAGTGTTTACTAAACGATCGCATAGCTTTGCTAGACGATCGCTTGCCCAAGTTAAGCGATCGTGTAGAGTCTGTAGGTGACAGACCGAGCTAAATGATAGAGCTAAACAATCGCATAGCTTTTGCTAGACGATCGCATAGCTTTATCTACACGATTGGGAATCGACCTATACGATAGGTCTCCGCCTTCTCCCACTTGCCTAGTTGTGTACGCGATCGTTGTTTCCTCCGTTCGCCTGCCTCATACCAAGTCCGAACAGAGCCCACCCTCTGGATTCTCACACCAAGAATACCAAGGTCGCCTTGTTGGTGGTATCAGACTCAACTCGACACCGTCGAGGTTTTCTGGAGGCCGTTCGTGGTGCTGTGGAGGCCGTTCGTGTTGGAGAGGAGTTTGTGATCGAGGAGATCATTGAAGATGAGCGCGAAGTATTCATGCAGTGTTGCAGTCGTGTAGATCGAGCGTTCGTGGTTGCTGTTGTTCGAGCGATCAGAGTGCGCGTAGGAGCGTGGTGACTCATCTGCTATTGTCTGTAGAGTTTATCTCCCTTGTTCATTTGTTGTTCATGCTGTAATTTCTACATTGTAATTGTATAACTTTTTGTATTGAATATATGTTCATTCATGATTGTAATTTGGAATAGTCTTATTCTGCTGCTCATGAAAATCTCGAATTCTAATTTCATTCAATTGGTATCAGAGTCAAGTTCTCTGATATTCCAAATTACAGATCTGAATTGAACGCATTTTATAGTCGCGGTGGGTTTCTGCATTTGTGGTTAACCGTTTTCTGCATTTGTGGATGATTTTGATGAACGTTTCGGGTTTAAATTGCCTTTTTGTTAAAGCTTTTGGTATTACAAAGTGTTAATTGAAAGGGCCTTTGCTTTTTTGGGCGAAATTAACTTTGCAATCGAGTCTGTAATTCGAAAAGTTCGAGTTCGTCAAGTCGTTCGTGATGAAGCTTCGACGCATGGCGATGCAGTTCTCAACGAAGAAGAAGACCAAGCGTTGGGATCGATTAGCCTCGGGTAAACGATCGTTAGGATTTAACTAAGCAATCGTTTAGATATTTTTTCTATACGATTATGTAGTATCTTCTAAACGACCGTTTAGCTAATGCTAAACGATGGGGTAAATCGTTTACAATATTGTGTAGCGTTGGTTGCGCGATTGCGTAGGCGTTGGAGGTAGGCGATCGTAGTGGGAGAATGCGATGCTCGTTCTTAGTAGAAGGCATGCGCTAGACGATCGCGTAGTTAGGAAGCTTCATCGCTTAGTTACTATCGCATACACACGATCGCTTAGGCGATGGTGCTTCGCGGCATCGTAGTCACTTAGACGATCGCGGAAGGTGGGCTTTGTGCAGAGCATGCTAAGCGATTGTGTACTGCAGGCTTCGTTGCTTAGTTACAGTACACGATCGTGTTGTAATATCTGAACAATCGTTTGGATTTTTCTAGATGATAGTATAGTAGATGCTAAACGATTGTTTAACTCTGGAGCACTAGTAACCGATAGAACGAAGTGTTTGTTTTATCGTGTAGATGATTGCGGGGTGCTAAGTACACGATGGATGGTTGGAGAAGCGATGCTTTGCCGAGCGGTTCATGACCCGGTTCACCTATTTGAATTGGAAACTCCTTGTCTTTGTAATAGTTAGCTTTCCTTTTTGTGTTTTAAGGAATTTTACCCGGTTTATTAACTTTGATTGCTTATACATGTGATGTATGGTGTTTATATGTCAAAGTGTTTGTCATATAGTTAAAAACCCTCCTTAGGTTGTGCAATTTGTCATGCATCATGCGCATGCATTATGAAATATAAGAATTATATTTTGCATCAGTGAGCATTATCATGCATCATCCTTTTATTATAATTGTTATAGTCTAAGGGTGAATGAAAATATGTTTTGCTTGTTTCATTGCTGTTTTTATAAGTGTTATATAAAAGAAGTTGCAATGAATGGACAATGCATTGAGCATGACACTTAGGCTGTTTATCATCGTTATGAATGCCTTGCATGTGTTAGCTTCGCATTGTGGTGGTTGTTTCCGTTTATAAGTGTTATAAAAGAAAATTAGACCTAAAATCGATAATTCAAAGTTGCTTGCGAACTTAGGGTGAACTCAAGTTTTTAAAAGGGTTTTAAAATTGGATTGAGATAGACCTAAGTTCAAGTGGTTCTAAAGAGTTTAGTAACCTAGATTAATCTTTTAAAATTGGTTTAATAGTATTAAATTGGTTGAATAAAAGATTAAATTTGTTGTAAACCTATCTATAAGGGACCTTTTGTCTAAGATGGGTTCTGGCTAGGCTAGGGTTCTTAAGTTGACGAAAACGTAACACCTCTACCTGGGAACCTACCTGGAAAGGTGAATTAGATAGATTTTCAACAAGCATGCGATGTTTTGGTCAACGACTCCGTTAAAGAGTTTAATGGATGATGATCAAAAGTTGTTCAACTATCTAAGGTAAAAGTTACTCTTGGGAAAACCTAAAAGTCACTTAGTTCAAATCCTTAGCCGTGTTTTTTATAAGTAAGCTAAACCCTAGGTTATAAAATACTCAGTGGGAGGAGGAGGCATATCAGATATGTCTATGATTCCACTCACATTTCTCCCTGTATGTTCACACCGTGAGATTCATGCTTGGCCTCGAGATGCCTAGGATGCATCCCCCTTCGGATGGTGTTTGCAGGAGTCAATATCAAGGTGGACGAAGAGAGTATTTATAGTAAGTGGGTGAAGGGTGTGTGTCAACACGTTCTATGATCTCTGTCATTGGTTCACACCGTGAGATCATTTTGTACGCTCTCGTGTCGCCTTCGGATGGGTTTTGTGTAGTTGGTCAATATCAAGGTGAACTCCAGAAATGGATAGGGTCACTTTAGGTTTTGCCTCAATCGGATTTTTTCCCTTCGGATTGGCCTTTTGGGATGAACTTCTAGGGCTTAAAATGGCGGGTCACACTTATGGGAGATTATTAAGTAAGTTAATGATCTCTTTGCCAAATCAATGATGGCTTGTCGTTATAGGAACAAGAGTTGTTCTGGTATTAATGACTGGTTGAGATCTTCTCAATTTAGAGGAGGGATAACTGACCTCCCTTAGGCGGTTTTTTTCCTAAACCTTTGAAGCGTCATTGCGAAACTAGATGTCACACGATTCATGCTAGTTTTGCTAAAATCTTATTGGATGTTGTTTTGTTTTACAACAGGTATTTGCTTAAAACCTAACGTAGGTCAATATGTTTTTCTTTTCAGCAACTCGTTAGTATTTCTGTTTAAAGCTTTTAAAAATGACCGATTACTTACAGTGGAAAGAATTGTGTGAAACGAATTTCGTGGCAAATGACCTCCATCCCACTACTCTCCAAAAGAAGAGACAAGACAGTAAATACAATTTATTGGTCTTGGAGACATGTCTAGTAGAGACTACCTGGATCCTTGATTCAGGTGCTACCAATCATGTCAGTTCCTCTTACCAAGGATTCAGTTCTTGGCAAGCGTTTCCACAAGGAGAGATGTCTCTTCGAGTCGGTACTGGTGAGGTTGTTTCAGTTGTTGCTGTAGGCAGTCTGAAGTTATTTGTTGACAAGAAACGTTATCTGTTACTGGATAGTGTTTTTGTAGTTCCTCATATTAAGAGAAACTTAATCTCGGTTTCTTGTCTCATTGAACAAGGCTATACCGTCTCCTTTTCTAAGAATAAAGTGTTTATTTTCAAGAATGGAATGAAGATTGGTTATGGTTCAATGGAAAATAACTTATATGTACTAAGGCCGTTAGTCATAAAAGCCTTGTTTAACACTGAAATGTTTAGTACGACAACAACAGCTAAAAGAACAAAGATTTCTCCAAAGGAAAACGCCGATCTTTGGCATCTAAGGTTAGGTCACATCAACCTCAATAGGATTGAGAAGTTGGTGAAAAGTGGACTTCTAAAGAGTTTAAAAGAAAACTCCTTGCCGGTATGTGAAACATGCCTCGAAGACAAGATAATCAAACGATCTTTTACTGGAAAAGGTTACAGAGCCAAGGAAGCATTAGAGCTTGTACATTCAGACCTCTGTGGTCCAATGAATGTTAGAGCTCGAAGTGAGTATGAATATTTCATATCTTTAATAGATGATTATTCAAGATTTGTGTATCTCTTCCTAATGCAACGTAAGTCTGAAGCCCTTGACAAGTTCAAGGAGTATAAGGCTGAAGTTGAAAACTTGTTAAGTAAGAAGATAAAAACACTACGATCTAATCGTGGTGGAGAGTATATGGACCTCCAATTCCATAACTATATGATAGAACATGGGATTGCATCCCAACTCTTGGCCCCTGGTACACCTCAGTAGAATGGTGTATTAGAAAGGAGAAACAGAACCTTGTTGGACATGGTTCGGTCTATGATGAGTTATGCTCATCTTCCATACTGGTTTTGGGGTTATGCAGTGTAGAATGCATGTTATAACCTGAACAACATTCCCTCAAAAAGTGTTTCTGAAACACCTTTTGAGTTATGACGAGGCCGTAAAGGTAGTTTACGCCACTTCAGGATTTGGGGCTGTCCGACACATGTGCTAGTGACTAATCCAAAGAAGTTGGAACCACGTTCGAAGGTTTGCCTCTTTGTAGGCTACCCTAAGGAAACGAGAGGAGGATACTTCTATGATTCGAGTGAGAACAAAGTGTTTGTTTCCACTAATGTTATCTTCTTGGAAGAAGATCACATGAAGGATCATAAGCCATGAAGTACGCTCGTTTTATGTGAGATCTCAAGTGAGACTGAGACTACTGAGGGTTCAACAAGAGTTGTTGAACAGGCCGACGGATCAACAAGAGTTGTTGAGGTCGGGACGTCTAGTCAACCAGCTCAAGAGTTGAGACTGCCTTGACGTAGTGGGAGGGTTATGAACCCACCGGATTGTTACATGGGTTTGACTGAAACCCAAAACATCATTACGAATGATGTGGTCAAGGATCCATTGTCTTTTAAGAAAGCAATGGAGGATGTTGATAAAGATGAATGGGTTAAGGCCATTAACAAGTAAATGGAGTCTATGTACTTCAATAACGTCTAGGAGCTTGTTGATCCACCTGATAGGGTCAAACCTATTAGGTGTAAGTGGATCTATAAGCGAAAGAGAGATGTAGATAGAAAGGTGAAAACCTTTAAGGCTAGACTCGTGGCAAAGGGTTATACCCAGGTTGAAGGAGTTGACTATGAGGAAACTTTCTCACCTGTTGTCATGTTGAAGTCTATCAAGATTCTCCTATCCATAGCCACATTTTATAATTATGAACTATGGCAAATGGACGTCAAGATTGCCTTTCTGAATGGTAATCTTGAGGAGACCATCTATATGTCTCAACTAGAGGGGTTCGTAGTTCCAGATCAAGAGCAAGGAGTTTGCAAGCTTAATAGGTCCATTTACGGGCTGAAACAAGCATCTCGATCTTGGAACCTTAGATTTGACACTACTATTAAGTCGTTTGGCTTTGACCAAAATGTTGATGAGCCTTGTGTTTACGAGAAGATCATCAATAGCTCAGTAGCTTTCCTGGTACTGTATGTGGATGATATCCTACTCATTAGAAATGATGTAGGATATCTGACTGACATTAAGAGTTGTCTAGCTGCTGATAACTTATAGAAATACAAGTTATTAATGCCCCTTATCTAGATATTGCGGCCAAAAGTTAGTAATTATGCGCCAATTGTATGAAAATTAGCCCAGTATGACAATAATTATAAATGTTTGCGCTTATACCCACTAACGCCAAAAATATGGAAGACAAGCCAAACTTTACTCTATTTTGCAGGAGACCAAGTCACCGCTTGCGCTCAAGGCTCATGAGAAACTAATTAACGAATCTCTGCCACATTGCGCCCGTCGATCAACCATGAAGAGACAATTACCGAAGTAACGGTGCAATGCGACAGTCGGTCCAGAGCTATGCTTCAACCACATGCGGTAATAAATACAAACACCGCATGTGAACCTATGATCGAAAGATGCAACTGAGCAACGCGAGAGCGGGGGATTGAGACACATGTACAACTAACAGTTGTGCAGAATTAATGGTCTGATTGCATAACAGAAGGAATAATATCCCTCCATCTGCGGAATTACCATCAAGTGGGGACCACAAGGCCAGAGTCAAAGATCTGCTTCTATAAATACCCCATTGATTTCAGAGAAAAGTATGCAATTTGATACGGGGCTAAGTGCTGTAAGATTTTAGAGAGAAATGGCTGAGCTGACTGCTGAAGAGAAGAAATCTGGGAAGAGAATGAGATAAGGCCGAGAGGTGAATCTCAGATCTGACCTGCCATATACCCGATCGAAGCTCTGTGCAGAGACCCCTGCTACTGGTGGAGCAAGCCTGAGAGAGAAGCTCTTCTTACCATCAAAACCATCCTATCTGGCAAGCATATCTCCATCGAACCTGTGTCAAGACATTGGCACTTGTTTGTATCTGTTCTATCTCTCTTTCATTGTATTCCATAGTTTCTTTATCTCTTCATCCACACATCATGTATCAAACGCTCAGTAGAAATATTAAATGTTTCGATAGATTCCATCTACCATTTTCTATATATTTCCATTCACCCATTGGTCTTCATGATGTTTTCTTAATCCCTGGATGAGCAATATGAATCACCAAGAACATAATATGTATTAAAGTTATAAAATATGTTTAGCTAAAGAATGCTAGACGGTATCCTCACATGTGAGAGCAGAAGTGAAGATGTCATTCTGAACTGTCGAGAGAAGGTCAGAAGAGTGTGTTAACTAAAGAGAGTAGTACTTTCAGACATGGAAGCAACCTTGCGTTCATTACGCTAGACTCTGTTTCACCACAGACATGTGTGGAACACGGCCGATCACTGAGAGGTGTACGCCAAGAGAAGAGCGGAATAGTATTTGTACCTTTAAATCCAATTAAGGTCTTGCGTTGTTTGTAATCTTATCTTTCTCTTCTATTCTGTTCATAAGACTTGTCGCCGCATCCCATGTCTTTGCACAAGCTTCACAGCCAGCCTTAATCCTAGCATCTTGTACATGAAGTCTGTATCTTATAACATCTAGCTTAGGTTTATTGTATTTTTATGTTTTATCGCATCTTTACTGCTTTCCTTTATTTTATTGCAATTTACTTACCTATACAAACTCCTTTATAAAGAATTGAAAACCTGGTCACATATACCATGAACATACCACAATAACCGACACCATTTCCCCGTGTTCGACCTCGAATCACACCGAGAAACTTGCGGTGGAATTACACTTGGTTCCATCATAAGGAAACTTATGACAACGCAGAGCATACTACATGAACATTCCAAATTAACGTATAAATAGAAGTAGTATCACATCATCAGCATTTAATATCATACATCCCAAAATACGTTACAATCATCCATGTGTGACATAATATACATTTTATGTTTTACAACTGCCCAATTCCAAATGAAATATTTGGGTGAGGCACAGTATGTTCTCGAGATCCAGATTATTCAGGTTCGTAAGAACAAATGGTTAGCCATGTCTCAGGCATCCTACATTGATCAAATGTTGATCAAGTATAGGATGCAAGATTCCAAGAGAGGTTTGTTACCTTTCAGGCTTGGAATCGTTTTGTCTAAGGATTAATGTCCTATGACACCTCAAGAGGTTGAGGAGATGAGACGGATTCCCTATGCTTCTACTTTAGGAAGCTTGATGTATGCAATGTTGTGTACCAGACCCGACATTTTCTATGCAGTAGGGATTGTCAGTCAATATTAGTCCAATCCAAGATTTGATCATTAGATGACGATCAAGATGATCCTTAAGTATCTTCGGTGTACGAGGATCTACATGCTTGTGTATAGAGCTAAGGGTCTAATCCTTACGGGATACAACGTTGTTGATCTCTTTACAAAGACCCTCACGGCTAAAGTGTTTGAGGGTCATTTGGAAAGTCTGTGTCTGCGGCACATGCGGAATCTTGTCTAGGGCAAGTGGGAGATGATACTGAGGTATGCCCTAGTTTATTGTATATTGTACAATTTTATATTGTATTGTACATTAGTCTCCCGAGTCATTAGGACAAGTGGGAGACTGTTGGGATTGGTGTCCTAATTCTCCTGGAGTTTTGTTGTTTTGTAAAGATACACATTGTTCAATGAATAAAATAAGTGTTATTTAATTCTGACATTTACTCATATCCAATAAACAAAGCTCCTTGGTTGTCTTATGTGAACTTAAGCATGTATATGTGATATACAAGTGGATCATGCCTTAAGTGATATCTAAATAGGTCTGTAGTATAAGGATTAAGGTGGGATACCTGATCTTGGTGACACTACGGATACGGCCCGCTTTGTAGAGGTTTGCAAGTGTTGTAACTACTACAGATGGTAGATCCTAATCATTCATATGGAGACGTGGAGCGGAGGTGTCCTATACAAACAGTTGGTATAAGACCTGGACCACGAGATGACTAGACTCTGTATATAACGCCGTTGATACTAGAGACTTGCATCTCACCTAAATGACCATAGGTGACACGATCTCAATCCTGAGTGTTTTGGGAACTTCTGTCTTTGAGAGCGGTCCTTTGATTAGTATGGGTGAGAGTGGCTAGATTGCCAACTCAACATGCCTACCTTTTTGGGGACTTGTCGGATCTGGGAGCTGGGAACTCAATCCACAAGATGGAATTCACTCCTTTCCCGAAGCAGGGATAAGTAGATAGATTGCTCCCTTATGGGCTGATTCCGGGGCTTGAACATAGTGGCCACAACTTCTCTTTGGAAGAGAAGACTCAGTCATAGTAGGAGTATGACTTATGTTCATTAGAGGGATCAGTGGTACTTAAGGAGACAGATGTAATTACAGGGTCATAACGGTTATTGGCCCAGTTGTACTTACGAGTGATCTGTGAAGGGTTGTCACACTACTGATTGGTTATGATGGACACATAATATATTTATAGTAAGGAGAGTTCAGTTGTCGGTCTTTAGCGGAGTGCCTGACAGTTAACGGATGGTGGATCCCGTGGCTAAAGAGTTTAGTCAGTTATTCATGTATCATTGAAGCTTCAGAGCTATAGGTCCATGAGGTCCCCTTGGTAGCTTGGATTCTGTTGAGAATCAATTCTTGGTGTTGATTTGAAATGTTCAAATTGACAAGAGGTATTTTGATTATATATAATATAACCGGTATGATGTATAAGGTACATCTAGTGGAAGATTGATGTAAATGAGATTTACATTAAGTACCATGGAATAGAAAAAGAACTATGGTTTATATGTTTCATGAGATGAAATATTAAAACTCTAGGTTATAAATATAGTATGATAAGTTGGTTATCATTTATACTTATAATAATATTAATTATTGGATAATTAATTTATTTTCTTTTAAATAACCAAAGTAGTGGGTGGTTAATAGATCATGGTAACCGTGAGTTTAAAAGGAAAATTGGTTTTCCTATTTGAATAAGAAGTTTTAATAAAGGGTTGAAAAAGTTTGTTGAGTTTTCTCTCCGCACAAAGAAACTCACGAAATTCGTCAAGTAAATACCGATTTACTAAACAACGGCTGGGCAAGCTAAACAATCGTGTAGGTGCGAGCTAAACGATCGTGCAGTGGTTACTAAACGATCGCATAGCTTTGCTAGACGATTGCTGGCCCAAGGTAAGCGATTGTGTAGAGTCTGTAGGCGATAGACCGAGCTAAACGATAGAGCTAAACAATCGCATAGCTTTTGCTAGACGATCGCATAGCTTTATCTACACGATTGGGAATCGACCTATACGATAGGTCTCCGCCTTCTCCCACTTGCCCAGTCGTGTATGCGATCATTGTTTCCTCCGTTTGCCTTCCTCATACCAAGTCCCATCCTCTAGATTCTCACACCGAGAATACCAAGGTCGCCTTGTTGGTGGTGTCAGACTCAACTCCACACCGTCGAGGTTTTCTGGAGACCGTTCGTGTTGCAGAGGAGTTTGTGACCAAGGAGATCGTTGAGGACGAGCGTGAAGTGTTCGTGCGATGTTGCGGTCATGTAAATCGGGCATTCGTGGTTGCTGTTGTTCAAGCGATCAAAGTGTGCATAGGAGCGTGGAGACACATTTGCTATTGTTCGTAGAGTTTGTCTCCCTTGTTCATTTGTTGTTCATGCTTTAATTTCTACATTTTAATTGTATAATTGTAAGTATTGAAGTCGATTGTAAATATATGTTCATTCGTGATTGTAATTTGGAATAGCCTTGTTCTGCTGCTCATGGAAATCTCGAATTCCCATTTCCTTCAGGAAAAAGACGCTATTGCATAGTAGACTGCTTATTGTTTAGGAAGAGCTACACAATCGTGTAGGATTTAGTGAACCATCGTTCAGGAAAAAGTATGTGATCGTTTAGCAAAATTGGCACACTATATGATCGTTTAGAGAAGCTATCCGATCGTGTAGGAAATAGCGTGCGATCGTTTAGGCGTGACGTAAACAATCGTTTAGGCAGAGAGTGCTATCATATAGGCTCTCGAAAAAACTTAAGCGATCATTTTCTATTCTCAACAATGCGCTCTCTCGAATTCTATGGGCGGTTACGACGGACGAATCAAAATGCAAACGTTTTTCATTTTAATTCATCGGTTAAGATAACCGACACTATCCACTAACCCACGTTCGAACGTGAAATTTGGATTAATTATCATATAATTAATCAACTAATTAATTAATAAATATAATCATATTATATTTTTATCCTAATGTTTGATATCACATATCTACTATAGTATTTTCTCCTCTACTTGATATAAATCATATTTATATCTGATTTCCTCCAAATTAATGTATCTCATACATTTAGCCAATTATATCATATATAATTAACCAGTCCAATTATATCATATATAATCGAACTTTCTCTTGTCAATTTGAACATTTCAAATTAACCCAAACATTGGTTCTCGACTTTATCCAAGCTACCCAAGGGATCTAATGGCCCTGTGGCTGGAAGCTCTAACAGTCCGTGAATAGCTTACTAAACTTTTTAGCCACGAGATTCACCATCCATTAACTGTCAGGCATTCCACTAAAGACCAACAGCTGAACTTTTCTTACCACAGATATATTTCTATGTCCATTGGATATAATCAATCATGAGTACGATGACCCTTCATAGATGCTCGTAAGTACACCTTGGCCAAATTTTCGTTTTGCCCCTGTAGTTACATCTCACTCCTTAAGTACCACTGATTCCTCCAATGCGCAATACAACATAGTCCAACTATGTGTGAACACCTCTCGGGCCAAGAGAAGGTGTGTGGCGCCACATCGTTCAAGTCCCTGAATCAGCCCTTAAGGGAGCTATCTATCTACTTACCCCTGCCTCGAGGAAGAAGTGAATTCCATCTTGTGTAGCTGAGTTCCCAGCTCCCAAATTAGAAGAATCCCCAAAATAGTAGGTTTGAATCGGCGACCTGGCCACTCGCACCCATACAAATCAAAGGACCACCCTCAATGGCAGGAGTTCCCAACTCACTCAGGATTGAGGTCATGTTACCTATGGTCATTCTATTAAAGTGAAGTCTCTGTCATGAACGGTGTTATATAACAATACGTTAACACTTCGTGGTCAGGTCTTATACAAACTCTTTGTATAGGATGCCCTTGCTCGCATGTCCCCAACACGAATGATCAGGATCAGACCATCTGTGAAAAGTCACAACAGTTGTGACCATTCCACAAAGCGGGCCGCATCCGTACCAGGATAAGGTTTCCCTCCTATATCCATATACTAAAGACCATTTTGGTTATCACTCAAGACATGATCCACTTGTATGTCACCACATACATACTTGAGCCACATACAGATAACCAGGGATTTTATGTTTATTGGTTTGTAGTAAAGCAATTAAAACAAGTAACTGAGCAAAAATACAAGATGTGAAGTGAATATCATATATTAACAACACAAGCATTCGTACAAACTGTTTACAAACTACAGGATACGAAACTTTAGGGCATTGATAATGGGAAGAAATGCACGTTATTACAGTGCTAAGTTTTTAAACAATGCTGGCTTGCGTTGATAAAATATATTAGATTGCGTCCAAAAAGCATCAAGTTCATAACATTGTGGTCGCATGCGTTCATCGCATAGAAACAGTTAATTTTTGTATTTTTATGCAGAATATACGTTGATGCAAGGCGAAAAGCGCGATCACAAGAAATCAATGGACGAGCGCAGCATTACCGCAAGGCTTTGCAATGATTTATGTTTGCATACATCTGCTCAAGAAGGATTGCCGCATAGAGCCGACGCAACTTGATGGGAACATCTGGGTGAAAGGTATAATTAATCATGATGGGATAAAAAACTGATGACAGTCGAATCCGAATTAAGTTGACAAGTCGCTAATGATAACAAGTACGCTCAGCTTTTCGGTGACAAATATCCGGCGCATCAGTCAAAGAATTAAAGCCATCCCATCTGCGTAATCATAAGAGAGAAGCCGCCTTTCATCCCGAAGCTCTATAAATACCGAAGGCATCCTTCAGAAAAGGGGTTCACGAGTTTGGTTCAATTAGCTCAGCACGTCTTTATTCATAGGTTTTTTTTATCTTTAAGAAGGCAGAGAAAGAGAAGAGAAGAGACGCCAGAAGGTCTCTCACGGCAACTCGAAAGACAACCCAAAGGCGTAGAAAGCAGAGAGCGAGATTATCTTTTGAGCAAGAGTAGAAAAGACAGTGTAAAAACCTAGAAGACAACCCAAAGGCAGGCTCTTTATTCTCTTCTTGATTATCTTTTGAGCAAGAGTCAACTCTATATTTATACAATGCAGTTCTTTGCTACCAGGCTCTTTATTCTCTTCTTGCATTGTTATTTTGTACTTCAACTCTATATTTATACAATGGAAGTTCTTTATCTATATCTGTTCACTCTCTTAGCATGCATGAGTAGCTAAACTTATCGAATGGGGTGAGAAGAACTAAGCTAACATGACCTAGGTTCTTCATTGCTTGCGATTATCTTGTTTTATGCAGTGCCCAACATACCTTTAGAGCTACTCGAGAGAGAGTCTAAAGAAAGAACCTAAAACTTGAGAGAGCTAGGTTAGAATCTAGACTTGAGAGAGCAAGATTAGAACTGCATAAACAAGAGATAGGGACTTAGAGATAAACTTTGTTTGTCAACCTGCATCGCATGCATCCTAGAGATAGGTATGATATTATGTGGCTGCCTTCTTTATGTGTGTGTCACTTTTTCATTGCATAAATAAGAATAGAGGCTTATGTGTAGGTCCTATAGACTTGTTGCATATATCACATGCGTTCTAGCATTAGAAGCCGTAGCATTTGCATCGAGAGATGGTTTACTATTGTATGTGTGTTGCATGGTCACATAACATGAACGCATCCTAGGAAGTGTTAGCCGAACCCTTCTCAACCCATTCACCGCATACTCATCGCATCTTCTGTTTTATCATCTCTTTTTGAAACTCCGCCGCATTTGTTTATTTTGATTACCGCAAGGTCTTCTAAAAATTACCACCGCATATTAATTTTCCAAGTCCTTGAGTTCGACCCTGGACTTACCATTCAGGGATCATTTCCTGGTCCACACCTTGGAATTTGAGACTGGATATCTTCAGTTCTTCTTTCATGTACTCCATGAGCTCTTCAAAGGATGAGAAACATAGTGGGGTTTGCACTTGGATTCCACCGAGAAAACTTGATTTCTCAACGCATTTTCATCATCAAATTTCATCCATAATTCCACTTCATAAAATAACACATCAAGTTTTTGGCACCGTTGTCGGGGACTTCGGAAAATCAGTGTGCTAACAGTAATTTTTCTTATTTCTTTGCAAACTCTCAATCTCTGGCGAATTACGACCTGGAGATTGAGAGGAAGTTTAGAAGGAGATTAAGAGACCGTTAACAACAACAACCAGATAAAGAAGATATGGCGGAGCAGCCTGGAAACGAAGCACCAAACGAAAACAACGTCATGACGAATCCAATCCTCCTGGAAAATGATCGTAATAGGCCCATTAGGGACTATACATCGCCAAAACTCTATGATTTCTCTCCAGGAATCATGAAGCCTACTCTCGATGGAAGGCAATTTAAAATGAAGCCGGTGATGTTACAGATGATCCAAACTGCTGGACAATTCAGAGGACGGCGTGGCGAAGACCCGCACGCCCACCTCTGTAGCTTTATAGAAATCTGCAATACTTTTGTGTTCCCGAACATCTCTGCCGAAGAAGTTCGACTAACTCTGTTTCCATTTTCTCTGTGTGATCAGGCAAAAAAATGGGCGTATTCCCTCGAGCTTGGAGAGATCACTTTTTGAGAACATGTTGTAGAGAAATTTATGAAGAAATATTTTCCATCTACTGAGAATGCTCGACGAAGGAAGCTAATAACCAATTTTGAACAAGATATGGACAAATCACTCAGCGATGCCTGGGCGAGGTTTAAGAGGTTGGTCAGGGACTGTCCACACAATGGATTACCAGACTGCTTTCAGATGGAAATCTTTTATTACAGTTTGAATCTTACTTCGCAGACTACTGCCAATGCGATAGCTGCTGGTGGTCTGCTAGACAAAAAGTATGACGAGGCTAAGAACATCTTAGATCGCATCTCTAAAAACTACGAGGATTGGAGAGAAAGTGATCAGAGACTGAGAATAAAGGATAACGATGTAAGTAATGGTGCTATTGCTTCACTATAGAATCAGATGACCGCAATGATGAACCTAATTCAGAGAATTGCGATCAACAGCCCAACACCGCAAAATGTGCAAGTGAATGCAATTAATCAGAATACCGTAAGGTGTGCGACTTGCCTTGCGGTAACGGACGCGCAATGGAAGAATGCTCACAGAACCCACAATCTATTTACTTTGTGAAAAATAACCCATTTTCTAATACCTACAACCGTGGGTGGAGAAACCACCCCAACTTTGCATGGAAGAATCAGCAGTAGAATTTCCAATCCGTGGCACAAAAGAAGGGCCACCTGGATTCTTCCCGCGAAATAATGGTCAGATGAGCAACCAAGCCAATAGTTCGCAACCGCCGTAATCTTCCTCCTTGGAAAGCTTGTTGAAGTAGTATATAGAGAAAAACAAAATTGTGCTTAAACAAAATTGTGCTTCAAAGTCAGGCTACGTCCATCCGTAACTTGGAATTACAAATGGGCCAGATTGCAAGCGAGCTAAAGAATAGACTTCAAGGGGCGCTGTCGAGTTCAACAGAACTCCCACGCAACCCGGGGGGATCAGGTAAAGAGCAATGTCAAGTCGTGACATTGCAGAGTGGAAAAACTGTGGAGGGAGAAAGAATAGAGCCTAGCCGGACAACTTCTATTGCGTTGGAACTTGAAATTGCGGTGAACTAAGAAGAAGAAGGAGAAAAAGAAGTAATAGAGCCAGAAGTTGCATCCACCTCTAAGCCAACAGAAAAGAGGACCATGAGAGTATAGTTACCACCCTTCCCGCAGAGACTCAGAAAGAAAAAGAATGATGAGGTAAAATACCAACGCTTCCTGTCCATGTTAAACAATTACATATTAATATTTCGTTCATTGAAGCGATTGAAGAGATGCTTGCATACGCAAAGTTTCTGAAGGATATAGTAACCAAGAAGAAGGGCACTGGTAAGTTTGCCACGGTGGCTTTAACGCAAAGCTCAAAATCAATAATCCCACCGAAGATGAGCGATCCAGAGAGCTTTACTATAACTTGCTCCATTGAAGGACTGTACATCGGGCAAGCATTGTGTGACTTTGGAGCCAGCATCAATTTGATGCCTCTATCGATCTTTAAGCAGCTGCATTAGGGCAACTTGCGCATGACTGTGACTCTCCAACTTGTAGATAGATCTCTGGTGCATCCAGAGGGGAAGGTGAAGGACATGCTGATCACCATCGACAAATTTATCTTACCAGCCGACTTCATCATCTTAGATTACAAAGCTGACAAAGATTTGCCCATCATCTTGGGGCAACCATTTTTTTCAATAAGTCGTGCCCAGATTGATGTGCACAAAGGAAAGATCACTTTGAGCATAAATGGATAAAAGCTCAAGTTCAACATCATCCGTGCCATGAATTTTCCTGACGAAGAAGACCTGCATGACTCTGACGACGACCAGAATTTGACTGAGAAGAAAAGCTTGACGAAGAGAATGTAGAAGAGGATGCAAGCGCATCCATTGCTGCATGTAATGCAATCATAAAAAAACAAACAAGGAAGTTGAGATGATCACAACCCAAGAGGAAGAGCCAACAGAAAAAAAAAGAGAGAAAAATAACGCAACCGTCCTTGATAGAACCACCAATAATGGAATTGAAGACCCTGTCGAACCACTTAAAGTATGCATTTTTGTGGCAGAATGAGAAACTGCCAGTGATTATTTCCAAGGAACTTAATGAAGACTAGGAGAATGCATTGACGAGCATTCTGAGGAAACATGTGCGACCAATTGGCTGGACGCTCACAAACATCCGAGGAATTAACCCTGCATACTGTATACACCGCATTCAGCTCGAAGAGAACCATAAGGCATCAATCGAACATCAGACAGACTCAACCCTGCAATGAATGAGGTCGTTAAAAAGAAGATCATCAAATGGTTAGATGCGAGAATTATTTATCCGATAGCAGACAGCACGTGGGCCCCATACAGTGTGTGCAAAAAAGGGTGGCATGACAATAGTCCCGAACAAAAATAACGAGCTCATACTGCAAAGAACCATCACCAGGTTGCGTATTTACATGGACTACCGCAAGCTGAATGTGGCAACAAAGAAAGATCATTTCCCTCTACCGTTCATCGACCAAATGCTAGATCGTCTAGCCGGAAATGACTTTTACTGCTTTCTGGATGGCTATGCTGGGTATAACCAAATTATAATTGCTCCAGAAGATTAGGACAAGACCACATTCACCTGTCCATATGGGACGTTTGCTTTTCGCCGCATGCCGTTCGGCCTCTACAATGCGCCGAGCACGTTCCAAAGGTGCATGATGGTCATCTTTTCAGGCTATCTTGAGGACTTTGTTGAAATCTTCATAGACGACTTCTCTATCTATGGGCACACATATGAAGTTTGTCTTGCCAACCTGGAGAAGATTTTGAAAAGATGCGAGGAGACGAATCTCGTTCTTAACTGGGAAAAATGCCATTTTATGGTAAAGGAGGGCATCGTGTTGGGGCACAAGGTTTCTCGAGACGGGTTGGAGGTGGATAAAGAAAAAATAGAAGCAATTGAAAAACTTCCACCTCCAACAAGTGTGAAGGCTGTAAGAAGTTTCTTGAGACATGCCGAATTTTATAGACGCTTTGTCAAGGACTTTTCGAAAATAGCACGACCGCTGAGTGCGTTGATGGAGGCTCACAGAAAATTTTATTTTGACAACAATTGCCTCAACACATTCAGGATTTTAAAGGATGCACTGACAACCGCACCCATGTTAATCGCACCTGATTAGACACTTCCTTTTGAATTAATGTGCGATGCAAGCGGGTATGCGATGGGAGCATACTCTGGCATAAAAGAGAAAGACGATCTTACATCCCATCACATATGCGAGTAAGATGCTAAATCCTGCTCAGACTAATTACACGACCACGGAAAATGAGCTACTTGCGGTAATTTTTGCGTTGGAAAAATTTAGAGCATATCTGCTGGGAACAAAGGTACTCATCCACACTGATCATTCGACGATAAAGTATTTAATGACAAAGAAGGATGCTAAGCCAAGGTGATCAGATGGCTTCTCCTCTTCCAGGAATTTGACATAGAAATAATTGATTGTAAGGCGACGGAAAACCAAGTTGCAGATCACTTATCCAGATTGGAAAACCTTGAGGTTGACCGCAATGAGTCAGAGGTGAGTGCGGTTTTCCCAGATGAGCAGCTGTTCCATATTGTAGAATTGCCATGGTACGTTGACATAGTCAATTATTTGGTTTCCGAGCAATTTCCAAAGGATTATACTGACCACCAAAAGAGGAGGCTTAAGTACGAATGCAGATCATATTTCTGGGATAAGCAAAATCTATATAAAAAGGGGCCAGACCAGATTCTGCGACTATGCGTACAAAATGCTGCTCAACAATGCATATTATCGCAATGTCACGACTCACCATATAGTGGGCATTTTGGAGGACAGCGCACCGCAGCTAAAGTATTAGAGAGTGGATTCTATTGGCCAATATTATTTAAGGATGCAGCTGACTACGTGATGAAGTGTGATCGGTACCAACGCACAAGTAACATTTCATGGAAACATGCAATGCCTATGAACATCATCTTGGAGCTTGAGTTGTTCGACGTATGGGGTATCGACTTCATGGGACCATTCCCTCCATCGAATGGTAAAAATTATATTTTGTTAGCCATTGACTATGTATCCAAGTGGGTAGAGGCAGTGGCATGCGCCGTAAGCGATGCAGCGGTAGTCTCTCAATTCCTGAAGAAAAACATTTTCACTTGTTTTGACACTCCACGTGCCATAATAAGTGATGAAGGGTCTCACTTTATCAATCATACTGTCAAGGAACTATTGCGTAAATATAACATTCTCCACAAAGTGGCCACCGCATACCATCCACAGACGAATGGTCAAGCTGGCATGTCCAATCGAGAGATTAAGCTGATACTTGAGAAGGTAGTAAGGCCTTCACGAAAGGATTGAGAAACAAAGCTTGATGATGTGTTATGGGCATACCAGACTACATTTAAGACACCCATAGGTATGTCCCCGTATGCGTTGGTATTTGGTAAGGCGTGTCATTTGCCTCTAGAGCTGGAATACAAAGAATTATGGGCGGTAAAGAAGCTAGACTTTGATTTGAAGAAAGTAGGAGAAGCGAAAAAACTTCAACTAGTCGAGCTGGAGGAATGGAGGATTAACGCATGAGAACACAAAGATTTACAAGAAGCACGCAAAGCGCTGGCATGACAAACACAAATGCGGTAAGAACCTCCAAGTCGGGCAGAGGGTCTTAGTATTCAACTCCCGACTACGGCTCTTCCCTGCGAAATTAAAATCACGTTGGTCCAGACCATTCATAATTAGAGAGGTATTTCCGCATGGTGCGGTCGAATTATCAAATGATGACGGAACCAACGTATTCAAAGAAGTAGGTGGTCCCTGTGTTATCAGACGATCGAAATTCATCAGTGACGCAAGTTTTGGAATCATTAAATCTTCAAATTTTCTCTATTACTCAGACTTTTCATTTCACTTCATCTTTGCAGTTCTTTTTCTTTCATTTTTTTTTAAAAAACAACACAATCGTGCTAAACGATTGTAGTAAAATGATTTTGTTAACCTTTTTTTTTAATATTTGACCCTCTCACTGTTTTTCTTGCAAACGATCGAGGCGAATGATTTTGGAGGCGCTGCACGAAGAAGTAACTTCTCCTATTCTGTCACTGCAATCCAAAGAAGATAGATTGCCATAAAGTAGGATGCGTCAACAAACAATGTAGGCGACATTGCAAATTTGGGGGTTGTATTCTTCCTTAACTTTATTCCAAATTTTGCGCTATTGCATCATATCTTTAATTTTTAAAAGTTTTATCACCGCATCCTCTTTGATTACTGTGATCATTTAACATTGATAAATTTAGTATGTCACCGCATACTGTCTCTTTGCCAATTATGATTTCAATGATGTAAAACATGCTTCTTTTTTTTTCATATATACTAGAATCAACTTAATCTTAGAAAAGTCACCTCATGAAATATTTTTAGAAGTTAGAGGTCTGCTAGCTTTCTTTCAAACTCTCTTTACGTAGCTTCCTAAGAACATTGCATGACTTCTTTCAATCTTTTGACAATGGGGACATTGCCGCATTTTAAATTTGGGGGTGAGATATTTATTCTTCGACCTTGCTATTTTTTAGCTTTATGAAAAAAACAATTCTGAAAATAACAATTCCACTGTCAACACAATGGGAAAACCCATGTTGATAAAAGTTAAGTTGTGAAGGGCACTTACCCGTAGTTGGATGTCCGCATGACATATGTGGGGGCAAACTAAAACGAAAGTTAGTCACCAGGATCAACGCATAAATAAATTACCACAACTTTGCTGCCAAGTGGGTATGAGTTTAGTCTGAGAAAGAGTGCATTGCTCGTAGTTGAATGTCAGCATGACATACGTGGGGGCAAGCCAAAATGAAGGCAAGGCACTTAGATCAGCGAAAGGTCAGAAAAAAAAAATAATGTCAAGAAATATGCACGGATAAAACTCATTTGACACCCTGGTGGCAAAGTTTTCTTTTTGAAATAAATCATGCGATGTCCCAGAATTTAGTAAAGCCCTTCGGAAGGTTAAGCTTGTGGTCCCTAGGTCTTAGAAATATTTTAAGAGGAGACTTGAATAAGACTTAAGGAAATTTTGGTGTATAGGATTTGAATGAAGTATCCTTGAGAAATCTAGGAAAAGAGATTTGTGGTAGACTTCCTAAAGGAAATCTTTAGCTTATACTTGAGGACAAGCATTGTTTAAATTTGGGGTTGTGATAACGGGCAGAAATGCACGTTATTACAGTGCAAAGTTCTTAATCAATGCTGGCTTGCATTCATAAAATATGTTAGATTGCGTCCAAAAAGCATTAAGTTCATAACATTGGGGTTGCATGCGTTCATCACATAGAAACAGTTAATTTTTGTACTTTCATGCAGAATATACGTTGACGCAAGGCGAAAAGTGCGATCACAATAAATCAATGGACGAGCGCAGCATTACCGTAAGGCTTTGCGGTGATTTGTGTTTGTATACATCTGCTCAAGAAGGATTGCCGCATAGAGCTGGCGCAACTTGGTGGGCGCATCTGGGTGAAAGGCGTAATTAATCATGATGGGACAAAAAGCTGATGACAATTGAATCCGAATTAAGTTGACAAGCCGCTAACGATAATAAGTAGTCAGCTTTTCGGTGACAAATATTCGACACATCAGTCAGAGAATTAAAGCCATCCTATCTGCGTAATCATAGGAGAGAAGCCACCTTTCACCCTGAAGCTCTATAAAAACCGAAGGCATCCTTCAGAAAAGGGGTTCACGAGTTCGATTCAGTTAGCTCAGCACGTCTTTGTTCATAGTTTTCTTTTATCTTTAAGAGGCGGAGCAAGAGAACAGAAGAGACGCTGGAAGGTCGCTCAGGGCAACTCGAGAGAGAACCCGGAGGCGTAAGAAAGCAGAGAGCGAGCCGACTCTCGCGAGAGTGAGATTATCTTTTGAGCAATAGTAGAAAAGATAGTGTAAAAAGCCTGGGAAACAAGAGATTGCTACCAGGCTCTTTATTCTCTTCTTGCATTGTTATTTTATACTTCAACTTTATATTTATACAATGGAAGTTCTTTATCTACATCTGTTCACTCTTTTAGCACGCATGAGTAGCTAAACTTATCGAATGGGGTGAGAAGAACTAAGCTAACATAACCTAGGATCTTCATTGATTGCGATTATCTTGTTTTATGTTGTGCCCAACATAACTTTAGAGCTACTTGAGAGAGAGTCTAAAGAAAGAACCTAAGACTTAAGAGAGCTAGGTTAGAATCTAGACTCGAGAGAGCAAGATTAGAACTGCATAAATAAGAGATAGGGACTTAGAGATAAGCTCTGTTTGTCAACCTGCATCGCATGCATCCTAGAGATAGGTATGATATTATGTGGTCGCCTTGTTTGTGTGTGTGTCACTTTTTCATTGCATAAATAAGAATAGGGGTTTATGTGTAGGTCCTATAGACTTGTCGCATATATCACATGCGTTCTAGCATTAGAAGCCGTAGTATTTGCATCGAGAGATGGTTTACTATTGTATGTGTGTTGCATGGTTGCATAACATGAACGCATCCTAGGAAGTGTTAAGCGAACCCTTCTCAATCCGTTCACCGCATACTCATTACATCTTCCGTTTTATCAACTATTTTCGAAACTCCACCACATTTGTTTATTTTTATCACCGCAAAACAGCATTCCCAACAACTACTTGATTTATTTAGTTACCACAAGGTCTTCTGAAATTTACCACCGAGAAAACTTGATTGCTCAACTCATTTTCATTATCACATTTCATCCATAATTCCACTTCATAAAATAACGCATCAGGCATCAACCTCAACAGTGGTTAGGTTGTTTCATAGTCCTTCCACTACGTCGAGGCACTCTTAGTGATTGAAAAGGACGAGACTAACCTGAAGTGTTGGCTTTTTCATTAACTCTTGATGAAGGACCAACTGCATCAACAACCCTTCTTGATTCTTCAGTAGCTTTAGTTAATACTATTTTGCTTCATGGTTTATGATCTCTCATGTGGTCTTCCTTAAAAAATGTAGTATTTGTCAATACAAACACCTTATTTTCTTGAGGGTCATAGAAAAGACCACCTTTCAGTTCCTTAGGGTAACCAACAAATTGTCATAATCCTAAACGAGGTTCCAACTTCTTAGAATTTGTCACTAACACATGTGCAGGACAACCCCAGATTCTGAAGTAACATAAACTTGGTTTATGCTCCCTCCATAACTCAAAAGGTGTTTTAGAAACAGCTTTCGAGGGAACATTGTTCAAGATGTGAACTGCAGTCTCTATTGCATACCCCCAAAACGAGTTAGAAAATTGAGCATAGCTCATCATAGAATGAATCATATCTAATAAGGTTCTATTTCTTATTTCTGATACATCGTTTTGCTGAGGTGTACTAGGTACTGAGAGTTGGGATTGACTTCCATGTTCTATCATGTAGTCCTGGAATTTTAAATCCATGTACTATTTACTCCGACTAGATCGAAGTTTTTTAATTGTTTTACCTAATAGGTTTTCAACTTTAGCCTTATACTAGCCTTATACTCTTTGAGCTTTTCAAAGCTTTCAGATTTATGTTCCATTAGGTATAAGTAACTATACATTGAATAATCAACTATGAAAGAGATGAAGTATTTGTACCCTCCTCTAGTCTTTACATTCATTGGACCACAAAGATCCGAATGTATGAGCTCTAAAGGTTCTTTGGCTCTATAATCTTTTCCACTAAAAGGTGTTTTAGTCATTTTTCCTTCGAGACAGGATTCACATGGAGGTAATGAATCATCTTCTAACTTGCTTGGAAGTCCATTCTTTACCAATCTCCCGATCCTATCATGATTTATGTGGCCTAATCTCAAATGGCAGAGATACATGACATTGTTACTTGGAGAAATTGTTCGCCTTTTTGTTTGAGTATTACCAGTTTTAAACATCTCATGATCTAAAAGTGCTTGTCTTCTAGTTTAGCTAAACAAATAGTCACACCATTTTTCATAATGAATGCTTCATTTGAATTAAAAGAAACAGAGTTTGATTGTTCAATTAAACAGAAAATAGAAACAAAGTTCCTCCTCATTTTGGGAATAATGTATAAGTTTTCTAAAAATAAAAATCTACTTCCGAAAAATAACTTAGCAGCTCCCACTACACGAGCTGAAATGGTGTCTCCCATTCCAACCTTGAGCATCATTTCACTCTCATCAAGCTGCTGGAAGGATCTAATTCCCTATAAAAAAGAACAAATGTGATCAGTGGCTTCTGAATCAAGTATCTAGGCATCATGGTCATTTTCCACTATGAACACTTTCCCTATTCACCTTGTTATTGACCCATGCAAACACTTTTCGAAGAGAGGCCGCACCTAGGGCGACACGGAGCCGAGAAAGAATCTCACGGTGTGAACTCTTAGGGACGTGAGAGCTGAAATTTGATATATCACATATACCAATATCCTCACACTAAAGTATTCTAATATTTTAGGATTTTATTATATTTAGTTAAAACCCGACTAATGAATTTATCTAATTCCCTTTAAATTTTCTCAATATAACATTTATATTGAATAATTTAACAATACTTGATTTCATTTATTAAACTCTTTTAATAAAATCAACAATTTATTGCATGCTTATAAAATATTTGCCGAATTCACCTTCCTGGTCGGTTCCCAGGTGGAGGTGTTCCGTTTCTGTCAGCTTAAATATCCAATCCTAGACAGACATTCCTTAGATAAAGGTCCCTTATGGGAAATTATTTATAAATTTAATCTTTTAATTAAATTCATTTTAATCCTATTAAAACAAATTAAAAGATTAACCTATTCCTAATCCTATTAGAAATAACATAAGTCTATTAATTTTATATTATTTAAAAATAATTTGGATATATATTTGCATGCAACTCTTGCTTATAAATTTTAAACTATTTCACTAAAATTATAGTACTTATATTTTAATGATTTATTAAAACCTATAGATTTTCATCTAAAGATATTGATTAAATATAACAATTATATTTATCTAAGTAATGTCATACTAAATGCAGATTCAATTTTCATGTGATAAATATAACAATTATATAAATCATTCATGAAAAACAAGTATTCACATACATCATTCCACTATTTATTATATCAATTTTAATATATAGCATGATGCATGGACATACTTAAGTTAATCATACATCACTAACAGAACACTTATATCATGATGCATGAGCATGCTAACTTAATCTTGCATTTATAAAATATAACTCTTTAAATTTATTTATGATGCATGTACATCTTTATCCTAAGGTGGGTATTTTTTAATCTATATGACATACAATATGCACTATGAATTCAAATATTAATGTAACTATACATCCAATGCATAATTAGATTAAACAATAAAAATTGAACCGATTTTGGCACCCTAATACAGAAAATAATTTATTAAATTAATATAACTATTATATTAATTTAATTAATTAAAAATACAAAAGGAATTAGAGTAAACAGCTTCAGTCGCATCATCTCTGCACCACCAACACTCCGTCAGTATCCGGAGTATTGCAACTCTGAGAAGTAGTGTTACAAAGCTACAATTATAATGCATTGCATCTACCTTTTAGCATTGCAACATTGCGACACTGATTGGCAGAATGTTACTGTTCTCCTCGTTCTCGACTTCGAACTTGCCCCGAACACCTCCATTTCTTCCCGATCTCCTCAGCAATCGTTGTTCTTTAGATTGACACGGACTTATAGACTCGAAGCAAGAATTAAATTTCCCAAAAAATACAACAGGCTCTTACAATTTAATCAAATTAAAAGTGATCTAGTGCCAAAATCGAAAACATTCAATTTTTTGCAAATCGATTCAAACATTCCAAATGCAAAATATTAAACCCACCTCTAAATTGATTTTGTTTCAAAAAATACAAAGAACATGGATGCAAGAACCTGTCTCTAATACTAATTGAAGGGATCAGATCCCGCAATGGAAGCATTTTGTGAGAACGTCTTGCATTCCATAATTCGATTTTTACATAAACAAATTCATAAAATAAAAAAGAATATAAACATGTAAATCAGCATGCTTTAAGAAAAAATTAGAACCATTCTTACCTTTGTAGATTCCCAAGCTTCACAAACAATTCTCTCAAAGTTCCAACAAACGATTCCTCCAACGATCTTGATCACGAATGATTTCTTGAACAATCTTGAACATTACCATGAGAGTAACCTCGTTATTTTCTAGGATTTCAATAGAGGGATAGGTGGTATCCAACTATTGGAAAAGAGAGGAGAAAAGGCTTTTGGAGAGTATAGAGGATTTTATTTGTGGCTTAGGGAAAATTTTTGCACAATAACACTTGTGTGTTGTGTATTGTCAGTTCTGTGTCAGTGTCTCCCAAAGGGGTAATAGGGAGGTCTTTATATAGAGAAGGGTCAAACCCTTTTTCCTAATCCTTTTCCTAATCCTTTTCCTATTTTTCTTTTCCACAATTAATTAATTAATTGAATAACACTTATTTAATTAATTAATCCAACTCATTAAATAAAACTTATTTAATAAATTAATCCAACTAATTAAATAACACTTATTTAATTAATTAGCACATTTAAATAACACTTGTTTAATTTAATTTTCGTATGTATATGTGCAATACCTCTCTATTAATTAATTCTTTGTGAACCTAATTCACTTGAATTATTTAATTGAATCTTATTCAAATATTACTTTCCAATTTAATTTGAATTATAGATCACATCCATAATCAATTAGATATTAATCACATTAATATTGTTGGGTTGTATGCCCTAAAACTCGCAGTTTATAATTGAATATGTAAATTGCACTTATAAAGCCGAAATCCAATAAACTAATATTCATGGCTATTACATGAGAAATTGGACTTTATGTGGAGACATAAGAATGGATCAAGTTCAAGTAGATAGCCAAAACGGTCTATAGTATACGAATAAGGTTGGGTACCTTATTCTGATAATACTATTGGATGTGGCCCACTTTGTATTTAGTAGGAACGATGTGGTCCCGAATCGTTCATGTGAAGACATGTGAGTGGAGGCCTTATATGTAATGAGTTTGCATAAGACCGGACCAAGAAACAAGTCACTCTTACTTTATAATGTTATTTACTATTTAAGACTGATAATTTCAAAGCGTTGACCTTGGTAACTCGACCTTAATCCTAAACTAACTATGAACTCCTGTTTATTCAGGATTATCCTTACATTTTTTTAGGTGAGGGTTGGCTCAATAAGCCTCCCATTTCAGGGGTAAGACCGGGTAGATATCTGAGAACATAGGATGCAAGATGAAATTCATTCCTACCCGCTTTTAAGAATAGTTGAGAGTTGTTCTCTTAAGTATTGATTTCAGGGATTCAGTTTGTTAATTGGATCACAACCCAATTGTTTATTAGAGGATCAGTGAGACTTAAGGAGCAATATGTAATCTCGGGGGTAAAACAACTTTTGACCTAGTCGTTATTATGAACAACCCGCGAAGGGTCGACTTACTGATTATGGTTAAATCAAGTGGACAGAAATATATCTACAGTGAGGGGAATGAAACTACTAGGCTTTAGTGGAGTGATTCGGTAGTTAACGAATGTTGTTTAATTTGGTTTAAAGAGTTTATCCAATTAATCTTGAATCGTTGGAGCCCATGATCTGTAGGTTCATTAGGACCCCTTACTAGCTCACAAATGGATTAAACTTTAGAATAGTGTGTAGAGTAAATTTGAAACATTCAAATTCGAACTAAGAGAATTAGTAATTATATGCGATATTATATTAACTATTGAATTTATATTTATATATATAAAATTATAATTTTGAAGGTAAGATTTCAAAATTTATAAATTGAATTTTGAATTTAATTTAAATTCTGAAAAAAATCCACTTACTGGATTTATCCCACATTAAACACCATAATTCCACTCAAAATTCCACTTTCTTTATGCCTTTGAAGTGTCAACTTGAAGTGCAATGTGATTGCATGACTGAAGTGGAACAAAAACTCAGCTTTGGTGCTGAGATTTCAAGACATGTAGCTAAGTTTTTTGTTGTTTTACAGAAGAAGAAAGGTTCTTCACCAAAAATACCAAAATCATTTTTCTCCTCTAAAAAAACCCTAAATTCTTATTCATTTTGGATCCCACAATCCAATTTAAGGTCCTAAAGAATAGTAGGAAAGATCAAGTGGTAGTCTACAATGTTTTGCTGAGGAGATTCAAGCTCAATTTGAAGGATTTTTTAAGTCTTGAAAGGGAATTTTTGAAACCCTCTTTTCATTTGATGAATTAGAGTATTTAATGATCTGATTTCTTCCACTAATTGCATGATAATTCCATCAATTAGTATCAGAGCCATGATTTAAGCACTCAATTCATGGTAATTTTAGTTTGGTGGGTGATTTTCATAGGTTGTATGAAAATGGTTTCTGATATGGATAGTTTTAGTTTTAGCATTGAAATTCTCTTCAATTAAGTGTTAATTGTTGTAATTGGCTCTTTGTTTATGGGTCTTCATGTGTGATTAAGAGTCTTTAAATTTTTTAGAATCAATAGAGTTGTAGTAAGGCTGTAATGGAAAAAAAGAAGCAAGAGAGTTTAGCTGAAGAAAACCTGGTTTGGAGCTACTACAAGGACGTGTTGCAATGTTGCCCTTAGAGCGTTGCAACGCTGCTCATCAGATAGCCCATGGCATTGCAACATCGGGATGAAGCGTTGTGATGCTTTTCATCCCAACAAAGAAAGCGCGCACGCGACCCGACCAGCGGTTGAAGTGAATCAGTTCAACCGGTTCATGTCTTGGAGGCTGGTTCAACCCGATTTTGGTTGTTTCAACCCGTTTTGAAGCTTTAGAGGTCCTATTCAGGCTATTCGAGTCTAGTTCGGGTCGGTTTGAGCGGTCCATAAGTGTTTTGGAGCCAATTTTGTTTATTATTGTAATAATTTAGGCTAATTGCTTGCTTGAAATGTCAAAACTGGTCCATATTAATACGTGTTTATTTATTTATGTATTATGAATGTTTGCATTGTGTTTAGGGTTTTGAGTGTTTAATGTAAAGTGTTATATTAAATTCTGAAATGCTTGATGTATGTTATGGATCAAAAGAATGTCTATAGTTTTATAAGTTGTTATAAAATTAGATTAGACATTTAAAATCTATAACAAAGATAAGATACATGCTCACCTAGGTTAACAAATAACAACTTGTTTTAATTGTTAAAATAGGTCATTATCTTATAAAATTGTGGTTACAAACTCAATCGATCTATAATCCCGTCTAAGGCTGGAGGTATTTAAGTTGACGGTTTAAGGAACACCTTCTACCTAGGCATTATAACTAAATAATTGAGCATTGTTAACCCGGTTTTATGAGATAGGAGCGATGTGAGGTATTAAAAGTGTTTTATGAGCGATGTGAGGTATTAAAAGTGGTTTTTCACCAAGACATCATAGGTTAAAACCAAATATAAAAGTTATATTTGGAAGATCACCTAGACTTAGGTTGTTTATTAGTCGAAATAAATCTGAGTAAATATTTACCCAAAAAAAAATAGACACTTCAGTGGGAGATTAATAATATAGACGATATATTGTTCTTAGCTCTCACGTCTCTAAGAGTTCACACTGTGAAATTCATACTTGGTATCATGTCACCCTGGGAATGACCTCCCATCGGAAAGTGTTTGCATGGGTTAACAGCAAGGTGCATAGAGGAAGTAGTTGATAGTAAGTGGGTGAAGGATATGTGTCAACGTGTCCTACGGTCTCTTCCATTAATTTGGACCGTGAGATTCCTATGTTGTACCTGCTTGTCATTTTTGTGTGACATAAGCTAGTCGTTGTACGGCGAAAGCTAGTCGTTGTACGACGGCTATCCCTGCGGAGGGTTGTAATATAGGATTCGAAACAACTCAAACTCCAGAAATGGATAGGATTTCTTAGGTCAATTCCCAACCTTGACTTTCTAATTTGGTAGTATCGTTGGGCTGACCTCTGAGGTTTGAAAATGGAGGGTTACACTTACAAGAGTTGCTAAGTGTTAGAAATACTTGACCGAAAGCGGTAACTAAATGACTGTAAGAATAAGAGTTAGAAATTCTTGACCGAAAGCGGTAACTAAATGACTATAAGAATAAGAATTATTTTGGAGGTAATATTTAGTCAAGAATGTCCTTCTTCAGTCAAAGAGTATTTGACTACCCCGGTAGCATCTATTTTGACTCACTAAAATATCATTGCAAATAAAATAATGAAATTTGGGTACATTGTTACTTTGCTAAAACAATGATGGATATAAAATAAATTTACTAATTAGAATTTGTTAATAATTTCAGCATGTCGAATTCTTCTAAATCACTCGCTTCCAATGAATATAACAAACTTAATCATTCAACATTAATTATAAACGCAATACTAGTAGATGATGATTTAAATTTTTTTTTAGCATAGGAATGTCCTTTATCTCCCAACTTATCTGCAAATCAAAAGGTTTTGAATGTCATAGATGAGAAAACAAAAGAAGAACAACAAAGTAAATATAATTTACTTGTCATTGGGACATGTTTAGTGGAAAATGATAAATTGATATTGATATTAGATTCAGGTGCTACTAACCATATCTGTGCTTTTGCTCAGGAAACTAATTCCTAGAGACAGCTTAAAGAAGGCGAAACAAACTTTAAGGTAGCGACCGAGGAGGTTGTTTCAGCTAAATTAGTGGGAGATATGAAGTTATTAATTGAAGATAGATTCATTTTACCTTAAAATGTTTATTACATTCCTTCCATGAGGAAGAATTTAATATTTATCTCATGTTTTCAACAAGAGAACTATAGGAGCAAAACTTGATATGAATATCTCGTTTCGTACTTTTCCTCCTACTGAAGTGTCCTACCGTATTTTATGGTTATTTAACTTAGATAAATTTGACTAAGTCAATCTATCTAAGTCTATACCTATTATAATTCTTATAAAAAGAACTTTATACTATTTTCTAGGTGAATTAAACCCTTTTAATTAACCTAGTAACATTGCATGCTAACATTAATCTATGATTAATACAAATCAAGTTCCAGATCAGTTCCCAAGTAGGAGGTGTTTTGTAATCTATCAACTTAAGTACCTCCAACTTAGACAGAACCTAACTGTAGAGTTCCCTTATAATCATAGTAATGTTTTTCCTACTTATTTCATGAAAACTATTTTAAAACTAAGTAAGAAATAATTCTAATCCTATTCGAATTAAAATGATCTTAGGTATAAGTAATTTTAAACAATTTAAAATTAATTAATTTATCATATGATCCTATGTTTGCATGGAATTCTTAAATATAGATTCATAGTTTCTAATCATTATTTTAAAAACATTTTCAAATTTTAATGATTTTCCCTATAATCATGCTCTCTGTTGTTTATTTAATTAACAATCATATTCTAATTAATTAAATAATTAAACCATAAAAAATGTACTGCATGAATATAATATAACAATTATATTATTACCTTGGATGTGTTATGTTCCATGCATCTTGATTTTCATATTTAATTAACATAACTCATATTAAGCGAAACATGAAAATCATACAAGCATGCTCTACACATTGCATTAAATTTAACTGTTTATATTTAACCTATGTAATTACATGTTTCATGTTTTATTAATTTCATCAAATTAACATAACCATTATATTAAATAAATCATAAAATTAAATAATCATGCATTATCTCATACACTATAACTATTATATTATATAAAAATATATGAGCATACTTAACCTAAGATGGGATTATATCTAAATGACAATCCAAAAAGCATTTAACAAGCATATGAGCTAGTTAATTAGCCTCTAGGATAAAATAAAGAATAAAATTACATTAATTTTATAAATTTTATCCTAAAAAGTCTTCAGCCACTCCAAAACTAGACCAAAAGTGCTTGAACCGACCGAAAACCACTTGAAGTAGGCCAAAACTGCTTGAACCGGACAAAAATGACTCGAACCGATCCAAAAAACTTTCTTCAACCGGTCATTACTCGAACCAATCAAAATCACTGGCCCAATCAAGGAATCGCTAGACCAGTCAACGAATCGCACACCAGACGCTGCACTAGACCGCTGCCGAATCGACTAGACTATTGAACTAGAGCTGATGTCAGAAACTTCTGTGTTATGCGTGATGCTGATTTCACGCTTGCATCAGCTGAAATTTTATAATTTTTTTTCGAATTTTAACCTCGGTACCTCTGTTTTTCGTCGTTTTTGGCCAAATTTGGTCTCGATTTTCACCGATCTTCATAAAAAAATGACCTAATATAGACCCAAAATTATAGAAGACTTAATTGACAATTTAAATGTCCAAAACGTAGGGGCCCTTACATGAATGATGAAGGATGCACATTGAAGAGACCCTTGAGCAGAAGGGAATCTCCCAAATCCTAATTGTTTTAGAATTGAACAATTTTACAAAGGGAATAAGAACAATCATGCATTTAATTATAAAACATACAACATGTAAAAAAAAAAAAGAAGAATAAATTAGGGTTTCAGAAACCCTTACCTTTGAAGACTATCTTAAATGATTCCTTCGAACACTACCACAACAACGACCTCGGTATTCTCAGGTGAGAATCAAGGGTGAATGAAAGCTCTGGTGATTTTGGAAGTTTTGAGGGAAGGAGAGAATGTTTAAGAGGAAGAGAGGAAGGACAAAAAAAAATTCACACACACTTTTGTTTTTTTTTTTTTTTTTTTCCCAACTAGTTTGAAGGAAGAAGACGATAAAAAAAAATATAAATCCTCAAAAGTGGAGAGAAAAGAGGGGAGGGAGTTGTAACTCCCTCCAATTAATAATTAAATAATATTAAATAATATATTTAATTAAATAAATAATTTAATATATATTAATATGATAACTACCTTATCATATAATATATATTAAACCATATGTTATACCAAATATAACATATAACCTATAGCTTTAATATTGTATCATATACAATATAACCTATAGTTTCTTTTTTCTTACTAATGACATTTAATATGAATCACATTTATATTAAATTTAATAGTATGAATCCAATTCACATAACTAATATTTGAATCATATTCAAATATTTATTTCCTCTCAAATAAATTTTATATTATAATGTATCAATTACATTATAATAATTAATCATATATAATTAATATAATTTAATTATATCATATATAATTAATTCCCTCAATTAATTTGAACAATTCAAATTAATCCAAAAACTTATTCTTATTTAGTCCCATTGAGCTACCAAGGGGCCGCATGAACCTGTAGCTTGAAGCTTCAACGGTACGTGAATAATTAATTAAACTCTTTATTTAAATTATTCACCATTTGTTAACTGTCGGGCACTCCACTAAAGACCAACAGCTGCACTCTTCGCAATACAGATAAATTTTTGTGCTCATTGGATATAACCAATCAACAGTGCGATGACCCTTCACAAATAGCTCGTAAATACAGTTAGGCCAAAATTACCATTTTCCCATATAGTTACATCTAACTTCTTAAGTACCACTAATACCTCTAATGAACAATAAATCATAGTCCAACATTCTAATTCAGCAAGCAGCAGAAGCAAAATAGGATCATTAAATATTCTAATTCATAATTTTGGCTTCAAACTAAGCATGCTCATAAACTAAGATAGAGTTTCAAAACTAACCTTTGAAGTACCTCTTGAATTACATCTTTAGCTGCAATCTCCTTCTTTGGATGTGAACCACCACAAGGTCTTCCTTACTATTCTCCTGGAACCTTAGATTGAGTTGTGTGACTCAAAACAAGCTTGAATTGAAGGAAATTAGAGAGGAGGTTACTGGTTTTACAGAGTGTGAAGAACACTTCTTCAAACACAAATTCTCAGCATTCAACAACGATTGCTCTCCCCATTCCACTAAAAATTCCAGCTTTATATTGCATGACTTTCATGCAATTAACAGCCTTGCATGAATCGCAACTCATGCTTGAATAATTCAGCTGAAGAAAAGTGGAATTATGTGTGAGTTGCTACAACTTGAAAGTCGAAAAATCCTACTTCTGGGTTTTTTTTTTTTTTCCATTTTCAAGATTATTTTTATTTTTCCTTTTAATTTTGATTTCCAAAATCAAAAGAAATTTCAATTAAAAGTTTTCAATTTTATTAATTTTACAAAATTAATTCAATAATTAATTTTCTAATAAAATTAATAAATTAATTAAATAATTTTATTAATTTAATATCAAATATTAGATTAAATCGTCACCTATTCCATTACCATGAGTCTTTATTCATGAATTTAATATTTAGATCATATTTAAATATCAATCGATTCTCTAGATCGTTTAATTCCAAAGATAAATGTGTAATTATATCACATATAATTACTGACTCCCTTTCTAATTTGAACGTTTGAAATCAACTTATCATGCTACTCTAAGGCTAATCTGTTTGTGAGTTAGTAGAAGGACCTACAGATCATGGGCTCCAACGATATGATATTAATTGGCTAAACTCTTTACACCGAATTAACCCCTATACGTTAACTACTGGGTCACTCCACTAAAGCATGTAGTTGCATTCCCCTCACTGTAGATATATTGTGTCCACTCGATATAACCATGATTAGTAAGTTAACTTTTCAAAGGTTGTTGATAACGGGCAGAAATGCACGTTATTACAATGCAAAAATATAAAACAATGTAGGATTGCAACGGTAAAAATATGTAAAATCGTGTCCAAAAGCATTAAGTTTAGAACATTGCGATTGCATGCGTCCATCACATTAAAGTAGCTAATTTACGTATTTTGTGGAGAATTGCGATCCAAGGAATTCATCGGCTGAGTGCATTAAGAGATTGCGACCGCAAGGCTATGTGATCGTATGCGTTCGCGAAGATCTTCTCAAGAATGTGACCACATAGAGACGACGCACCGAGGTGAAAGCTTAATAAATCACGATGGGATAGAAAGCTGATGACGGTCGAATCCAAATTTAGTTGACAAGCCGTTAACGACACACTGTAACAAGTACACTCAACTTTTCGGTGACAATTAATTGGCGCACCAGACAGATATTTAATGACATCCCATCAGTGCGATCATTTGAGAGAAAAGCTTTTTCACCTTGATCTCTATAAATACCGTAGACCACCATCAAAAGAGGAGTTTTTTTTCAGCCATATAGAGAGTTCACCATATAGAAGATAGTTAGCCGTTATTCATAGTTTTCTTACGCTTAGAAGGCAAAGACGAGTGAAGAGGGAAGACGCCAGAAGATCGTTTCTGATCAGCTCGAGAGAGTGTGGGGAAGCGTTGAGAGTGGAGAGAGGGCCGACTCTTGCGAAAGCAAGAATATTCTTTTGGGCAGAGTAGAGAAACTTCGTGTAAAAGCCTTGGGAAGCAAGAAATTGCTACCAGGCTCCCTATCTTTATTTCCCATTGTCATTCTGTATTCTGATTTCATTTATAGAATGGAACTTGCATCTCTACATCTGTTCACTCTCTTTACATTACGCATGAGTAACTAAACTTCCGAATGGGTTGAGAAGCACTTAGCTAGCATGACCTAAGATCTTCATTTTATGCGATCATCTTGTCTTATGTATGCGTCCATCACCTCTTTAGAGCTACTCGAGAGAGAGTTTAAAGAAAGAACCTAGACTTGAGAGAGCTAGGTTATAATTTAGGCTTGAGCAAGTTAGATTAGAACCGCATAAGCAAGAGATAGAAACTTAGAGATAAGTTCTGTTTGCCAACATGCATCGCACGCACCATAGAAATAGGTTATGGTAGTATGCGGTCGTCTTGTGTATGTATGTGTCATTTATCATCGCATAGACAAGAATAGAGGCTTAGACGTAAGTCCTATAGACATCATCACATACATCGCATATGTCCTAAAACTAGGAGCTATAGCATTTGCATTGAGAGATGACTTGTTGTTGTATGTATGTAGCATGATCGCATAACGTGAACGCAATCTTAGGAAGTTTAGCTAAATCCCTTGTCAACCCATTCCCTCACATACTCATTGTAACTTTCGTTGTTATTAACTCTTTCTCAATTCTGTTGCATAGAATCTATACCTTAAACAAACATAACAACCATCTCATTGTTTTATTTGTCACTGGAAAGAAATCTGAAATCACCGCCGCATACTGTATCCATGGTCCCTGTGTTCGACCCTGGGCTTACTAGGTAACCTAGTAGGATTTATACTTGGATCTTGCTAGGAAATCTTGCATGCACAACGTATACACCACCATCGCAATATACACCATTATTTCATCATATTCACAACGTATTAGTTGTTCATAATAACAGCTGGGTCAAAAGGCTATTTTACCCAGGAGATTACCTCTTGTTCCTTAAGTCCCACTGATCCTCTAATGAACAATTGGTTTGTGATCCGATCATCAAACCAAGTCCCTCTCGAGCCAATAAGAGGATGAGGCCCCTTGTTCAAGACCCGGAGTCAGCACTTAAGAGAATAACCTCTCTACTATCCTTGAAAGCGGGTAGGAGTGAATTCCATCTTGCACCCTATGTCTCCAGCTATCTACCCAGTCTTATCCCTGAAATGAGAGGCTTATTGAGTTGGCACTGTTTAGTCAAGCCACACCTATGCAAATTTAAGGATAATCTCGAATAAATAGAAGTTCATAGTTAACTCAGGATTAAGGTCAAGTTACCTAGGTCGTCGTTTTGAAATAGTCAGTCTTAAACAGTAAACAACGTTATAAAGTAAGAGTGACTTATTTCGTGATTCGATCTTGTGCAAAATCATTGCATAGGACATCCCTACTCCTCATGTCACTACATGTATGAATCAGGATCACTTCATTTGTAGCACTTTACAACTCCTTGTAACAACTATAGAGTGGGTCGCATCTGATAGTGTGATAGAATAAGGCACCCAACCTTATTCGTATACTATAGATCATTTTGACTATTTACTCGAACTTGATCCACTTTTATGTCTCCACGTAAATTTCAAGTACTCATATAATAGTCATGAATCTTTTTTATTTATTGGATTTATTCCTAAAATGTAATAACATTCATATATTCAATAACAACTTATTGAATTTTCAAACTGCAATAACAACTTTATTGATTTACATAATGAGTTTGTTGTTTACAAACTACGAGTTTTAGGAGATAAAACCCAACAAGACACTGTTGCTTATTTCATTGAATAAAGAATAACGAAGAATAATGTGCTCTATTTAAGAATAGTTTCTCAATATTAAGCCTAAGTGCAAACTTAATAAAGTTTTCTTGGTAAGAACCATGGTCGAACACATGGACTTTGTACTAAATAGTTATTTAACTTAAGGAGATGGACACATGTACAAGTTTATCAAATCAATGCATTGAAGAATGTGTTTATATAACTGAAACAATCTATTAATTATAAGCTAAAGGGTGGAAAGGTGGAAAATGAATGTGGAGAATGGTTATGGAAGTGTGATGCATTGAAGGTGACAGTGATGGTGATATATGGAAAGTGTGAATGGTAAAGGTGATGTGTGAAATCATGTGTATACAACACAAATGAAAGCAATGTGCAGTGAAGAGTGTAGGAATTCAGTTGATAAAGTATGGTTGAGAAGGTTCACTAATATCCACATAAGTAAAGCATAAGTATCCATTCATGTCCTTACTTATAAAATGAAAATCTCACCTCAAAGTGTTTTAAGCCACATAAACCCTATCTATAGGACACGTGCTTAAGTTAATTTAGACAAAAGGTTAAATTTATCTCCAAAGTTACTTCTTTTCTTATTTAATGAGTTCCTGATAACTTGTATAAATACAAGTTATTATAGTCTTTTACTTAGAATAACGAGGGTAGACATGCAAGATATGCATTGATCATACTAAGAATTCATGATTAACATTATACTTGCGCTGAAGTATACTAAAAACCCCCGCTGACAGCATATCATGAGTAAATTATGCCGAAGTTTTTATTTTGCAGTTGATCACAGGATCTATTCACATGTGTTGATCTTCTACCTGATGAACAAATATTTGATCACATGCCTCAAGATCTCAACTAGAAAATGTCCTAAAACTTGCAGTTCGTAATTTTTTTAAACATATTTTATTTTGCAATAAATGTATTATTGAGACTTCATCCAATAAAGGTGTTATTGAAATTGAATTATATTATAAAATCCAATAAACAAACCCACAACTATAATATGAATACTTAAACTTTATGTAGAGACATAAAAGAGGATGAAGTTTTAGTATATAGCCAAAATGAGGTTGGACACCTCATCCTAAGGACACTATGGATGCGGCCCACTATGTATATTGATACAAATGATGTGATCCCAAAAACGTTCATGTGAAAACATGCGAGTGGAGGCATCCTATGCAAAAACGTTTGCATAAGATCAGACCACGAAATAGTCACTTTTATTTATAACAACTGCTTACCATTAAAACTGACTATTTCAAATCGATGACCTAAGATAACTAGATCTTAATCATGAGCTAACTATGAACTCTTGTTTATTCGGATTATCCTTTGATCTGCATAGGTGAGGGTGGTCTAACATCACCGCTCAATAAGCCTCCTATTTTGGGGATAAAATCGGATAGATAGCTTGGGACATAGTCCTGCAAAAAGGAATTCACTCCTACCCATCTTAGGGTTAGCAGATATGTTGTTCCCTTAAGTACTGACTCATGGACTTGAACAAATGGGCCCCAGCCTTTCATGACAAAGAGGGATATGTTTTGTTAGTTGGACTATAAACCTATTGTTCAATAAAGAATCAATGGAGACTTAAGAAGTAAGATGTATTTAAAGGGGTGAAACGGTAATTTTGACGTAGCTATAAATACGAACGACCTGTGAAAGATCGACTTACTGATTATGGTTAAATCAAGTGGACATAAATATATCTATAATGAGGAGAGTGCAACTACTGAGCTATAGTGGTATGTCTCAATAGTTAACGAATATTGATTAATTTGATTCAAAGAGTTTAACTAATTAAACTCAAATCATTGGAGCTGATGATCTGTAGGTCCATAAAATCTCTCCATTAGCTCGTAAAAGATTAAACCTTGAATTGGAATATTGAGTGAATTTGAAATGTTCAAAATCAATTTAGGGTTTGGATAATTATATTCGATAAAATTAAACATTTAAATTTATTGAAATTAAACGTATTTGAAGAGTGCAATATATTTAAATATTGATTACATGAATAGGAGTTCATGTTTGAATTTGTGATTTATCAATTTAATATTTAATACTAAATTATTATTTTTTAATTAATTAAATTTGTTTAATTAACTAATTAAATTCAATTCAATTTTAAAAGAAATTCAATTTTCAGAAATTGAATTTATGTTTACTTTAGTTTTAAATTAAATGTAATTCAAATTGAAAATTATTTATGATAGTGGATTTACCCTAAATTCACTTTCATAGTGGATTTATCCACACATTAACACCTAGCCCAACTATATTATGCTCTTTGAAGTGTCAACCAGCTGTTTATTGAAGTGTTTGCAGCTTAATCTGGTTAAAAAGTTGAGAATTATTCAGTGTAAAAGATGATACAATTGAATTTTGGAGAAAATTATGCTGAAAATTTGTTTTCCACTCAAACCCTCCAAAACCACTTAAAACTCCATCTCAATTGGAGTTCCACCACTCAATCCAAGACTGATATTAGTAGAGAAGACACTCTTGGTAGTCTACTAAAGAAATTGAAGGTTAATTTCGTGGAGCTTGCAAGGAATTAGTGGAAATCTACAAAGGTAATAATCTGAAACCTTATCTTTGAAACTATGAGTTTGCATGATTATTATTCAAATTAATATAATTAGGGTGCTTAATGATTCTGTTAGCTTCCATATATTGCATGATTACTGTAACACTCTGACCTTGTGCCAACGGATCTTTTGCTGAAACCTTCAGAATGTTGGCCATGATAGAATCGCTGACATCCTTAGCTACTGCATCAGAAATGACGATTAATTAGAGCCAGAATTCCAACAATCATTAGCGCATGGCTCTATAAATAGAGCCTTGAAACCAATGAAAAAACGCTCAAGATTCGAGATTTTTCTTGAGAGAAACCTTAGGCCCGATACTTGCACCACAAGTAAAGAGAGAACAAAGAGTATTTTTCTGAGAACTTCCATCTCCGAACTCCACATCGATTCATTATCGAAGCTTTACTAGAGGAAGAGTCTGTGAGGGCCTTCTCCACTCCACACTACCATCTCATCACAATTAGCCTTGACATACATCTGTTAGAAGTAAGAAATTGTTGACAATCGCCCTTTCCTTTACTTCTTTACTCTTGCTTATTGTTGTATTGCATTTTAACTAAGAGATTATTCATTTTGTAAGCAAGTACTCTATTTCTATCTATATATATCATCGTGTCTACTTTTAAAATCTTCTCTATCTTTACCTTCGCTTTCTCATTTACAACGAGTGTCTAATCTACATGGGCTAAAGGGGAAGGTTAATGCTATGAACTAAGTTGAATATTTAAAGGTTAACCCTATTTATTTAATGTATGAGTATTTAAATGCTTGCCTATGATCACTCATTGAGTCAAGCGGCTATGACTAACTACCCGAAAGGATAAGTAGTTGGGATCTCACTAAGAAAAATAAGAAATGTTTTTAGAGATAGAAATAACCTTATGCTCAATGCAACATTACTCATGCCTCATAGAAATAAGACAACTGTGGCTGGCCACCGAGAGATGTGCGATGAACGAATGTTGAGATCTAGGATTATCTTCAAAAGTTAAACTTAGGGATGATTTTCCCCAAACCATGCGTTCTCCATCTATTTTATACACGTTAGAGCTACTATACATCTTAATTTTCTCAAAACGAAACTCGAAATATTCCTTGCTTGTTTAGATACATTCATCGCGTAGATTTATTTAATCACATGATTTTTTACTCTCCTATAATTATCTTAGTTCTTGCCGCATTCATATACTTTCCAAATATTTGTAGCACAAAGAGTTCGACCTCAGCTCATAGCGAGAAACTTGTAGTTTGTTTATACATGGTGAACTATAAGAAAACTTGTGACAAGCGCATGATTAACTACAACTGGGTGCATAATATGTTCAATGCATAGTCAGTCTAGTGTAGTTCACGATAGACACACAAAGCACAATAGTTCCACGACAACTTACTTTCTCAGCCGATTCGTTATTTCCACTTAAACAATTGATCAGATGGATTTAAGCAATAGATTAAGTATGCATAAAACAAGATAAACGTCAACTTATACATAAAAATATCAGTTTATTCTTCCTAACCCATTAAGAATTTAGTTGATGGCGGAAGGAGATGAAAGCATGAATGAACAAGAAATAGAAATCATGATTTATATTAAAATATAGTGTTTTTCAATCTCAATATTCAAATATAAAGTCAAAGTGAAACAAAGAAAAAGTGTAAAGATAGAAGATGACAAGCCGTTGGGCACAATTTCTTGCTTTCTCTAGCTCTAGTGGTTGACTGTTTCTTTGTGCTGTTGGTGAAGATGGATAAAACTCATCTTCTAATTAGAGAATAAGGTCGAGTTCACACTCAAAATTCTCCAAAGATAAGGTCGAGAGGTTGAAAAATATGGATCGAGATTTTGGCAGAACTTCAATCAATTTCTTAAAATAAGGTCCACACTTTGTATTGAAATTGTTGGGCTATTTATAGGCGTCAAAAGGAAGGTTTGTTGCTTCGTTCTAATGATTTTTTTGACGCCTTTGCAATTAATTTCATGCTCTGCTGTGTCGATTGCATCGCATCACAGATTCATTGACTCTATCGTGACTATTTCAAATCAGATACCAACTTACGTTTTAATTTGACTACCACTACCCATGCACGTGTTGTTTTCCGTTCTTCATGATTTTTTGGATGCATGGTTCTTTGTGCATTCATGTTGGGGTTGATTTGAGCTTCTATACGTCCAACAACTGCAGCTTCTTTTCACTAAAATCCTGAGTTTAAAGATGCTAAATTGATAACTTTTCGTTGTTTATATTTTGTAAATACTTGAATGCAGAGCTTTGCTTTTTTATAGGATTTCATCTTAAGTTGATGCGTCTTCTACTGAATTTTCCTAATTATTCTAGATAAAGAGCTATAATAACTTGTATTTCTATAAGTTATTAGACACCTAAAACATACATAGCATAGGCGAACCATACATAGCATAGGCGAACCTGTACAAGTTAATTGTTTTTTTATCCAAGTTTCTTCTCTTTTTGTCTAACTCACTTCCTTTTTTCTTTTCGAGTTTTGGGAATATCCCCATTCATAGGTCCGAGATTCATATCTATGAATTGAAAGGTCTGAATGATTAACTCTGCAATCAGTTGTTAAAGTCAATAGACCTTCAAATCGTTCAACATACAATCATTAACGATTAAGTTGTCAATTTAATCTACCCACATGTTCATACTAGATATTCAAAAGGAAGAGAAAAAAAGAAGAAATAGAAAAACCAAGAAAGAAACATCAAAATCTCATAAAATCCATTTTCACAACTTTGTATTAAGCAAAGCGAGATAGCACATTTTTAGTGTTATTAAACACACCCAACTTCATTCTTGATCGTCCTCTAGCAAGGTAGAATCGCACACACAAAAATATGTTTTCTAAATTTTCATAGGTCGTACTCTAGTCTCAACAGTTTCTTAGGATAAGATTTGCAATAAAAAATGAAATTTGATCACAATTAATCAATAAAACAAATTTTAAGAATGATTCTAAACCTATTCATGCATGGATGAATCCCAAGCCTCATTAATCAAACTCATGCAACTCAAAGAGGCTTTATATGGCTCTCAACTCGTTTTCTACTACTCTATGTCAAATATTAATCATCAAGCATCAAAACACTCATAACAGTAATATATCTATTGAGATGCCTGAAAACACACACAAGATCCCTAAAGTTGAATTCTTTTTACCTAGTGGCACTAGCTTTAACATTTCCACTGTTGGGAGCCATATTCACTCTTTTCTAGTAGATGTCCTAACTGATCACAGCAAAATGAAGCTCCTTTTACCCCTAGTCATGCATACACATTACAAACTTTTTTTTTCTTTCTCTTTTTTATATTCTTTTGATTTTTGAGAGATTTTTTTTTAGTTAGTTGATTCTAATTTTTTTAACAGTCAAATAATCAATCTTTTTCTCCCTCAGTATAACATTACTATCTATCATGCTAGACACTATCTAATCAATAAGATCTTTAGGACTGATAACATAAATCTATGCCAAATAATACAATTTTAAGCATGCAAGACCAACTATGTAAGACAAAGGACTTAAAGATGCATTTGAGATAATAAAAATTTTAAAATGGGCTGAAAATCATTATTATAATGTTCAACCATTATTTCATACAAAGCTAATCATAAAGAGGGTGCGTCATCAACTCGTCATCATAACAAACTAAATAAAAGAGCAAGCAAGCAATTCAAGCACAGAAACTTTGTCTAAGCACAATGCTCAAGTACCCCAAGCTATCACAACATACCCCACCCCCAACTTAAAATAATACATTGTCCCCAATTTATCTCTAATTTAAACCCAATAAAGTAAAAGAGTCATGGGAAAAGAAAACCTCCCCTGATGATGTTTTCGAGCACGAGATGGTGGTAAGAGGGCTTGCAGCTTCATTTGATCTTCTTCTTCTTTTAGGATCAAGGAGGGGAACCTATAAAAGAAAAACAAGAAGTTCCTACAAAAGAAAAACAAGAAGTTGAGTTACAAAAGTAATAAAAGAAAACAATAAGATTTGACACCTGACTACTTCTAGGAAGCACAAATTTTTAGCGTCAGTTGCTCGACATTGTTTTCTTGTCAAGGTCGTAAAAATTCTCATATTTCTTTGGTCCCTTTGTCCTTGAATCCATGAAGCTACATATAGGAAACGAACTTTTGAAGCGTTCAAGGGTTCCAGAGACAAATATTTTTGAAATTTTTCCTTTTTGGTAAAATGAAGACAGACTCGACTGATTCAACAGAAAATAAAGACTCGGACAAGTGAGAGAAAGATGAATAATATTTGAAAATAAAAAGAGATGTCGAAGGGAAGAACAAAATGAGGCTTAGTAGCTTCTAACTCTATCACCCGAGCCTCCTCAAGATGAAGCTTGGGCTTAAACTTAGCCTCACATTTTTGTTCAAGACATGGCAAAAGGTATGCATTTTCATTGTCACTAGACCAACAAAATTCCTCAAAAAATTTAGCCTCAGTAATATGAATGCAGGATGGCTCTAATCGGTTCTCTAATTTCGGCTCGAAATTTTCAAGCTAGGGGATCGGTCCGTCCTCAACTTATACAAGAGCTTGGGTATTTAGGTGAGACTCAAGAGATTGTTGCAGACACTGAGAAGAACAATTATGAAGTTTAGAAAATATAAACTCCAACGAAATATCTTGGCCTGAAGTCTAAGGAATCAGCTGCTCAACATGGCAGTTAATCTTATTTAGCTCACTTCTGCTCAACTCGGTAGTCTCAGAGGGTGATTACAATAATGACCCTTCTTGCCTCTGAACTGATTTAGCAATATGAGTGACCAGGTCACTCAAACTTTGAAGGCCAATTCAAGCCTCGGATTCGGAATAGAGGTTGTCCTTCTGGAAGCAAACTCATGTTGTCTAAGGAGGGATTCTTGTAAACACTCAGAAGAGTTTTTGGAAACCTCCCTAACCAATTCCTCTAAAGGCATACTTGAGTAGGCAGAAGGAGCATGTAACGACGTCGAGATCAGGCTAGGCAACTTCAAAGGAAATAGGCATCGAGCACGAGGTTGCGCTATAGTTGAGAACATGCTTCAATTTAATGACTCTGAAGAGTACAAACTCGGCATGACTCCACATCCTACAATTTCCAAGCAGACAAATCTCGAACAAGAGAGGCACGCCCAGATACACAATTCTTAAGCTCACAAATTTTTCTTACCTCTTCTTCGTCGTGCTGAGTTTCTTGCCTCACAAAAGGTGCATAATAAATGCCTTGATCATCATCTGTCATAATTGAAACAAGTAGACACAAAGAAAAGGAAAATCTTTTTGGCGGTTTTAAAGTTACAAGACAAATTTAACAAAGAGAAATTAATTGGCTCCTCGGCAACAACAAGAATTTGATAGAACGAAAGAGGGGGCGTCGTAAACTTCTTTGCGCCAATTAAATAAATTTATAATTCACTGAACCAATTACTTATACTACTGGGCAACATAGGTTGCAAGTTCGAGTTCGAACAATAAGGAGCCTAAGATAGAATCTTTCTAAGTTGAATAAATCTTTGGAAAGCAATAAAAACCGGGGGGTTTGGTTGATTTGGTTTGATAGGAAAACTCAACGCAGGAATTTAAAGTGTGGGAAGTAAAATAGATTAAGAAAGAAAGAGAATGAACACGAGATTATCTTCTTCGATTAAGAGATTGTCGAGCTATCTATGGACCAATTTATCGATTAATCATGTAAACGTTCATGGGTTATCTACTTCTTAAGCCCAGTTGAGTGTACGAAAATCATGACAAACTTCCTAAGGAAAACCAACATGATCTTGATTCCTAAATTAACCAAGTAGTGTCATGCAAGCCTATTTACTTAGTAATCGCATTAAGCTTTTTATTTATTAGGACATTAACTTAAATTGGTCAAACCCAACCTAACGTATTTTCATTCCTTAGGTTTCGTTATCTTTTGTTAGAATCCTAGAATCCTAGCAATCGAATACAACATAACTAAAATCTATTGCAACTCAAATTAAGCATGCTTTAGATGCATTTACGGACACCTTAATCATACATAACATGGGCGAACGAACATACAAGTATTAACAGTTAAGTTGTTATTTTAATCTACCTACATGCTCATTCTAGATATTCAAATGAGGAAGAGAAATAAAAAAAACAAAAAAAAGAAACAGAAAACCTAGAAAGGTATATTAAAATCTCATAAAATCTATAGAAAAAAAACCCAACAAACCTCAAAATTGTCATTTAGCCCTTCAACCATTCACCCAATCCGAATTTTGATGCCAAAATATACAAATAAACCTTAAAATACAAAGAAATCTCATGAGTTTGACTAAGAATGACCAAAGTCAAGTTTCAAACTCTCAAAATCGCCTCACTTTCCTCCTCTCTAACCTAAAAAAATGAAATTCACTTATATACAAACAATACAGTACTGCAGCGCTAGGGGACAGTGCCACGGCGCTATGCCTCACGCGTGTATCCATCAAAATCCGAAGTGTTGTGGCATTGCACCAAAATTGATGCTTCTGGAAAAAAAAACATCAGGCATTGACGCCATTACCTTGTTGATAGGTCTTAAAAAGAACTATGTTCTTAACATTAAATCCCTCGATTTTATGTTTTGTTTCCTTTAAATTTTCATTTTATAGGTAAAATAGTCCTGAGGACGTTTTGGAGTCATTGCAAGAAATTTAGAGCTAAAAAGGATAAAAAAGGACCAAAAAATCAACAAAATTGGAGAGAGTCTAAATATTTACCATAATGCCATTGGAAGCAGCGTCACAACCCTACATCTAGCATTAAGAAATGCTTAAAGACAGAAGCAAGCCTAATTCATCCAAATAGGGCAGTGTTGCAATGTTGTCGAGGAGTGTCACAACGCTACGGAGTTTGACGGAGATGCGCATGCACGTCTTGCGCAACCGAGCATCACGCCAGTGTTTCGACCCTCACCCAGCGCTTCTTGGTTTTTTTATGTAATAATGTTGCAATGCTATCCTTAGCGTCACGATGATAAACCTACGAATATAGAAAGATTTCTTTTATTTTTAGCAAAAGGATGCAGAATTTTTATATGGAGTGTGGAGTTTCTCTCAACATCTGTTCATCTCCTTTGTAATTCTGTTTCAATTAGGTTAGATTTTCATTTCATTTTTAGATTGTAAGCAATTAATTGGATATTCTTCATGGATTTGACAATGATTTTATGAGGTAATTTCTTCAATCTTCTTCTTAATTCAAGAATTCTTTGTACATTTCTTTAGTTTTCTGCTCTTATTTGTCAATGAGTTAACTAATTACAATCTTAATATATGCTTATTTGAATCAATTTGAAATTCTAAAAGTATGTTTATAGATCTTTATCTTTTGAGCATCTATAGCAAACATTCTTAGTTTTGCTACAATCTAACTTGAATATGTTTTGAGCATGTATAGATAAGAATGTCTAGCTAAGATCTACTAAATGGCAGTAGTTAATTGTGTATTTGATGGCTATTCCTATAATACATGAATTGCTAGATTCAAAGATAAATTTGGTTAATTGAACATAACTATCTTGGCAATTAATTGACACAATTGCATCCTTGGACGTAATGCATATGTTTTCTATTCTATATGACTGCTATCGAACCCAATAGGATTAGAAGCATATAGGTTTATTAGAGTTAGGTCTTCGAACTTTAATCAATGTTTAGGACACTTTCTTGATTAAACGTTTGCTAGTTGTCCGTTATTGTAGAGGCTAGCATAGTCGAGTCAAGTGAGTAATTGTGTGCATAATTTTATAGTATGATTAATTTGTGGAAATCAAGGATAGAAATTGTGCATGTCTAACTTGAACTAGAAATGAGATTGATCAATCTTTGTTTACATTTATCCTCTATCTTTTAATTTTAAGTATGTTTCTCGTTTTATCAAAACCCCCATTTTTATCGCTTTTATAGTTGAACTTAGCTTAAGAAAAGATTAAACATAAGCCTCCCTATGGATCGACCCCGTACTTGCCGCTTATGCTACATTTTAATATAAAATGTAGGTTTCTGATAACTAGTAAAAATAAAAGTTATTATAGCTCAAATAGGTTTCTGATAAGCAATATCATGTCCGAAAGTGCTAAACTGATAGGAATTGCAATCACAAGTGCTCATCGCATAAAAGCGGTTAATTTACTTATTTTGTGCAGGAAAAATGTGATGGCACTAGGAAAATTGCAATCCAAAGGAACAAGGCATCAACGCGCTTGAAGATTGCGATCGCAAGTCATGCGATCATATGCAATCGTGAAAAGCTTTTTAAAAAGATGTCCGCATAAAGACTGCACATCAAGGTGACAACATAATAAATCATGATGGGACGGAAAGCTGATAACGGTCAAATCCGAATTTAGTTGACAAGTCGGTAAAGCCACACTGTAGCAAGTACACTCTACTTTCGGTGACCATTAATCGGCACATTAGAGTAGAAGAATTAATACCGCCCATCATTACAATCATTAGAAACAAAGGCTACTTTAACTTGAGCTCCATAAATACCGAAGGCCACTAGTGTAAAAGAGAAAACAAGTTAGAGAGTTAGTAGTTCGTTCACACACATACTCGTACATATACTTAGAGGATGGAGAAGATCAAAGAGACGAGGAAGCTGAGAGATCATTCCCGGACAGATCAAGAGACTGCCAGAAAGCGTTACAAAGAAGAGAGGGCCAACACTTGCGAGAGCAAGAATACACATCTTGAACAAAGTTGGAGTGAACAAGAGTAATGTAAAAGGCCACGGGAAGCAAGACATTGCGCACAATTTGAGCGCGACCTTTACAACCTTAATCCGGAGTTTTTCCCCATGAATATTCATTACAATCTCCCCCTTTCGCACATCAATTTGAGCGCGACCAACCGAAAGGAATGGTCATCCCAATATGACGGGCGCATCTTCATCCGCTTTATAATCCAAATGAGGAATTTTTCCGGCAAGATGAATTTATCAATTGAGATTGTGGCATTTTTTAGCTCCCCTTCAGGATGTATTTGAGATCTATCCACGAGCAGGAGAGTTTCTTTTATGAGCGTGAGTGTGCTGATACTCCGTCATTGGAAGATTGATAATGGCATTATGTTTATGCTTGCCCCAAGATCGCATATCACTTGACCACTGTAGACCCCTCCGATGGAGCATGGTATCGTAAAGATTCCTAGGTCGCCCATTTTCGGTGGGATCATAACATTTTGCGTTGCGGCCACTATTGCGATCTTTTCTTCCTCATTTTGTTCCTCTTTCAATCTTTGCAGAGCTGCTGGTGGTTGGACTTCTTCTGTCTCAAGATCTGGAGGTTTGAGGGTGGACGTAACTTCGGGGTCTATTTTCTCAGGCTTTTCCAAACTATAGGTCAACGGGTCTTCGGTTGTCACCACATTCAAGTTGGTCGCAATGGGTTTCTCCCCTACTTCCGCAGTCATGTTGTCGCTTCGCAAAGAGACTGCTAAGCATTGTTCCTTTCTAATACCCCCAGCATTGAGAGGGAGCTCAGTTGAGCTCAGTAACGCTCCTTGCGGTCTATTTTTCAGCTCGTCTGCAATTTGTCCAATTTGAATTTCGAGATTTCTGATGGATGTAGCTTGATTCTGAAGTACTGATTCGTTTCTCATTGTATTGCTTCAGCAAGCTTTCTAAGGACGAAGTTTACGGTCTTTGTGAGCTGCTAGTTTGGCTATGCGCTGGACCATTTGTTTGTGTGAAAAATTTGGGTGGCCCTCCTTTTTGTGCCACAGGTTGAAAGCTTTGTTGTTGATTTTTCCACGCAAAATTTGGGTGGTTTCGCCACTCGGGGTTATATGTATCAGAATAGGTATTATTTCTCATGAAGCATACCGACTGTGGGTTTGTTGGGCATTCTTCCATCGGGTGAGCATCTCCGCAAATGACACAACTTGCAGTCGTTTGAGCAATGGCGTTGACCTACCCTTTCTTTGCTCCCTTGTTATTAATTACGATGCCTTGTATCATACTCATCATCGCAGTCATTTAATTTTGTAGGGAGGTGATGGCCCCATTGGTTGCGTCATTATCTTTAATTCTTAATCTCTGATCGCCTTCCCTCCAATCCTCGTGATTTTTGGAAATGCAATCAAGTATACTCTTTGCCTCCTCATATGTTTTGTGAAGCAGACCACCAACGGCTACCGCATTGGCAGCGGTCTACGAAGAAGGATTCAGTCCTTGGTAAAAGATCTCCATCTGCAGGCAATCTGGTAAGCCATTATGTAGATAGTCTCTTACCAGCCGCTTGAACCTCGCCCAGGCATCATTAAGCGATTCGCCATCTTATTGTTCCAATTTTGTTATTAGTTTCCTTATCGTAGAATTCTCGGTTGGTGGGAAATACTTCTTCATAAACTTTTCCACCACATGTTCCCATGAGGTTATCTCCCCCGGTTCAAAAGAATATGCCCATTTTCTTTCCTGTTCGCATAAGGAAAATGGGAATAGAGTGAGTCGAACTTCCTCGGTGGAGATATTGGGGAACACAAAAGTGTTGCAGATTCCTATGAAGCTCTAGAGGTGGGCATGCAGGTCTTCGCCATGCCTTCCTCCAAACAGCCCAGCAACCTTGAACATCTGCAATATTACCGGCTTCATTTCAAACCTCGATCCATCTAACGCCAGTAACATGATTCCTGGAGAGAAATCATAGAGGTTAGGCGATGCATAGTCCCGAATGGGTCTATTGTGGTCATTAGCCAGAAGGATGGGGTTGGCCATAATATTGTTCGCGTTAGCGGCCCTTGCTTCTGGTTGCTCCACCATTTTTGGTGTTATCTCTTGTTGTTGGTGGTTGTCTCTTAGTTTGCATCAAAATTTTCTCTCAATCTGTAGGTCGTAATTCGCCAGAGATTGAGAGTCTGCAAAGAAATCAGAAAAATTATCGTTAGCACACTATTTTGTCGAAGTCCCCGTCAACGGCGCCAAAAACTTGATGCTTAATTTTATGAAGTGGAAATGTGGGTGATATACGATGGTGGAATTGCATTGAGCACTCAAGTTTCCTCAGCAGAATCCAGGGTTGAACTCAGGGACTAGTGAAAACAGGTTGCGTTGGTAATTTTTAGGAAAACTTTGCGGTAACCAAATAAATAAATTGTTGTTGAGGTTTTTGTTTGCAATGATAAAAAACCAAAAAATGCGGCAGATTTTGAAAAGAGCTAATACACGGAAGATGCGATGAGTATGCAGTGAACGGGTTGAACATGCAACATGCATACAACAGTAAACCACCTCTCGGTGCGAATGCCACGGCTTCTAAGACTAGAACGCATGCGATATATGCGATAAGTCTATAAGACCTACAGATAAGCCTCTATTCTTATTTATGTGATGACAGAATAACACACACACAAATAAGGCGACTACATAATATCATTCCCATCTCTAAGATGCATATGATGCAGGTTAACAAATAGAGCTTATCTCTAAGTCCGCATGGGTCTGGTAGCAATCTCTTGCTACCCAGGCTTTTACACTATTTTTCTACTCGTGTTCGAAAGATAATCTCGCTCTCGCGAGAGTCGGTCCGCTCCTTTCTTCTACGCCTCAAGGTTCTCTCTCGAGTTTCCCTGGGCGATCTCCGGTGTCTTTACTCTTCTCTAGCTCCACCTTAAAATAAAAGGGAAAACTATGGACAAGGACGAGCTGAACTCTTAAACTCATAAGTTGGTGAACTAATTAACCCCTTTTCTGAAGGATGCCTCTGATATTTATAGAACTTCTAAGGTGAAAGGCGGCTTCTCTCTCATGATTTCGCAGATGGGATAGCTTTAATTCCTGACTGATGCATCGAATATTTGTCAACGAAAAGCTGAATGTACTTGTTCGTTAGCGGCTGTCAACTTAATTCGGATTCGACTGTCATTAGCTTTCCGTCCCATCGTGATTAATTATACCTTTCACCTAGATGCGCCCACCATATTGCGCTGACCAAGTTGTGGAAATCCTTCTCAGGTGAATGTTTACGAACGCGATCACCGTAAAGCCTTGCGGTAATGCTGCACTCGACCAATGATTTCCTATGATCGCAATTTCTGCCTTGCGTCAACGCATATTCTGCATAAAAACACAAAAAACAACTGTTCATATGCGATGAACGCATGCGGCCACAATATAATAAACTTAATGTTTTTTGGATGCAATTTAACATATTTTATCAATGCAAGCCAGCATTGTTTAAGAACTTAGAACTATGATAACGTGCATTTCTACCTATTATCACATACTTCCTCGAGCCAGGGAGATAACTTCATGGGAACAGGATGTCCAGAAGTTTATGAAGTAGTATTTCCCTCCTATGAAAAATGCAAGAAGGAGGAAGTTAATTATGAAATTTGAATAAGAAGACGACGAATCGCTCAGCGATGCGTGGGCGAGGTTTAAGAGATTAGTATGAGATCATCCGCACAACGGATTACCAGACTGCCTCCAGATGGAAATTTTATACCATGGATTAAATCCTACATCGCAGACAGCCGCCAATGCGGCAGCAGCAGGCAGTCTGCTTGATAAAACATATGATGAGGCTAAAAATATCCTTGATCGCATATCGAAAAATCATGAAGATTGGCAGGAAAGCGATCAACCAGTAAAACCAAGAGAAGTTAATGCAAATAATGGTGCCATCGCATCTTTACAGAATCAAATGAATGCGATGATAAATTTGTTACAAGGTACAATCAACAATCCTGAAACGCAAAGAGGGCAAGTAAACACAATGGAACAGACGAGCACGAGCTGTGCTACATGTGGAGAATCGCATCCGATTGAAGAATGTCCAAGAAACCCACAGTCAATCTACTTTTTCAAGAACAACCCTTTCTCAAATACATACAACCCCGAGTGGAGAAACCACCCTAATTTTGATTGGAAAAATAACCAACAACAAGGATATCAACCTATGGCGCAAAAAGAAGGACCGCCAGGATTTTTCCAACGAACTAATGGCCAACAGCAACAACAAGCCAACAGCTCGCAAGCACCATCATCATCCTCTCTAGAGAACCTATTAAAATGGTACATTCAAAAGAATAAGTCGGTCCTCCAAAACCAGGCAACTTCCATCTGCAATCTAGAAATCCAAATAGGACAGATTGCGGGAGAGCTGAAAAATAGACTGCAAGGAACGTTGTCGACCTGAACTGAGCTCCCATGCAACTCGGGGAACATAGGGAAAGAGCACTGCCAAGCAGTCACCCTGCAAAGTGGAAAGACAACGGCGGAAGAAAGGAAAGAGCCTAGTAGGACCAATCCAAATGCGATAGAATCCAAGAAACCGTTGACACAAAAGGAATCAGAAGAGTTTGAGACGAAGGAACTGAAAGTTGCGACCACCTCCAAACCTCTAGACCACAAAACAATGAACGTACAGCTACCACCATTCCCGCAAAGACTGAAAAAGAAGCAAAATGATTAAGGGCAGTATCATTGCTTTCTGGAATTATTAAAAAAACTACACATCAATATTCCTTTTACAAAAGCGATAGAGAAAATGTCGAAATATGCCAAGTTTTTTAAGGATATGGTGTCGAAGAAAAGAAGTACGGGAAGGTTCGCTACGGTGGCATTAATGCAAAAATCAAACACTATAATCCCACCGAAGATGTGTGACGGAAGCTTTACGATACCCTACTCAATTGGCGGGATCTACATTGGTCAAGCACTATGCGATCTTGAGGCCAGAATAAATTTAATGCCCCTTTCAATCTTCAAACAGTTAAATGTCGGGCAGCTGATGCCCATGACCATGACTCTCCAGTTTTCGGACAGGTCCCTAGTTCACACTGAGAGAAAGTTGAAAGATGTCTTGGTCACAATCAATAAATTCATTATACCAGCAGACTTCATCATTATAGACTATGAGGCAAACAAAGATGTGCCTATCATATTAGGATGACCATTTCTAACATGTATACAATATTAACAATAACCACCTAAACAAACGGGTTGGAAATCTTTTTATCCTTTAGTGGCAGAGCAGATGCAGAGCTATCTTCAAAGGATTTGACCGCTACCTGTAGGGGGTGGGGGGTGGGAAACAAAACATTTGAAAACGGGGTGAGCTTGCGCCTAGTGACGGACTTAAGAAAGATAATTGATTCTCATGAAAAATCTCAATAAAGAGTTTAACTAAAATATAAGCTTCTACAGTACTTGTACTGCAGTATAAATATTTTCCAAGCATGAACATATAAAGTTGTTTTAATCATAAAACAGTAAAACTCTTTCTCAGTTGAGGATAACCCTACTGTGGGTAAAAACAATCCCAACAACAACTACTAGTCAAGAGAGAACCCTTTTACTCAGTCTCTGATTCTACTTACGTGCACGTGGCCATAGGTACCTTAGGTACTTCTGCTCAGATACCTTCTCAAACGTCCTTCAGTATCTGGTTGGTTTGGTACCTTCTCAAACGTCCTTCAGTACCAATAGATACCTTCTCAAATGTCCTTCAGTATCTAGTTGGGCGGATACCATCTCAAATGTCCTTCGGTATCGCGTTTTAAGTAAAACTAGTCATAAATGACTTTCTCTTTAAAGCACGTAAACTATAACATATAAAAACATGGCTTTAAAGATACTAACGCATGTTGAGTATATATAACACATATAAATTGCTTTTTAACAACTTCTCGCATATGCATGCGTTTAAAACATAATTCATAGTTTGCTTAGAAATCACTTTGTAAAACTAGCTGGCATGAGAATAATCTTCTTTAAAACATGCTTTCTATAACACTTTGTAATCAAACATTTTAAGCAAATGTTTTAGTCAAAACGTTTTAGCCACTCACCTTGATTGCTTAGGAGCTTTTCACTCTAGTAGCTCTCTTTTCTACCTCGGGCTCTCTTTTCACCTCTAGAATTAAGATTCAATTTACAGCTCAAAGTACTCATAGTTCTAAATCTTATTTTGAGATGCTTCCTTCTACAAACTTATTCTAAAATATCTCAGGAAGCTTACCCTAAAATTTTAGCTCAGAAATTCTCGTGGTTTGGCCGGAATCACAGAATCTTCAAGACTGGCTCAAACTGATCCGACAGCCTGACCCTTCTGTATTCTTTTCAGTTTCCAACCCGATCCCTTTGAGATTTTCTTCCCTACCTTGAATACTAGACTTTCAAATATTTCAGTTGGCTTTGGAATCACTTCAAATGCACAAGTAAATTGGGAGAACTTCTCGTCCCAAGTTGGTGCGTCTTCTTCAGGCCTCACTGTCCAATGCGTCCTCTATGACTAATGCATGGATTTGGCTCCAACACAAGGTTTGCTCAACTTTCCCACTCTTTTTACGGTATTTTTGAATTGTAAACTAAAAATGAAGTCTCTTGGCTCTATTTATAGGTGTCCAAACCTTCTCCAGAGTTGACACCACCTATTTGGCTGCATGGCCAAGTGTCTCCTTCTCACCCCATCAACGCAATGTTGTGATCATCGCTAGGTAAGTGTCTTCCTCCGGTGTAGCCAACGCATGAGCTTCCAATCAGATGCCACCACCTCAAATTCTTAAGGCTTAAGGCTTTCTTTCCAAGAAGACACATGGTTTTGATGATGTTCTCTTGCTGATCTCACCTTTGTACGCATCCAATTCTTGGATGTTCAACATATAATCCATACTCAATGCATAGCCCATCATTAACACATAGCAAGCCAATTCACTCTCATTACAATTCAACTTAACCATCGCAAGAAACTAACCATCACCAACACATAGAGTGACCGTCCATCCTCGACGCATAGCTCACTAGGTAGCATCACATGACTTGCTTGGCATGGGCACATGGTGCTGGCCACCAATGCATAGGTGCACTGCATAGGCTAGTCGCTCGACGCATGGGCGGTTGGCCACTCAACGCATTAGGCATGCTTGGCCGCATGGGCTACACGCGATGCCTTGATGCTTGGTTGGGTGCTTCGGCACATAGGCGTGCTACTTCGATGCATGGGTGTGTGGCGTATGTTGGCCATCGCTCGCTCGCTCGGCCGCAAGGGCTGGGCACTTGGCTGCATGGCAAGGCACCTCAACGCACGACATGGCTGCTTGGCAGGGTGCTCAACGAATGGGTGTGCCCGCTCGACGCATTGGCAGGTCGTCCGGTTGAGGCTGCTCGATACTAGGCAGGGCATCTGGCCGAGGCTGCTCGATGCATGCCATGGATGCTGGCCGAGGTTGCTTCACACATGGGCTGCCTTCCAATGCTCACTTCCATCTTCCTTCCTTCAGCCACATGCCCTCACCAACAACCCTTCCAACGCATCAATACACAAAATTCTACACTTAGCCAAATTTCCAAATTTTTCCCAAAAGTTAAACTTCCAAATTTCCTCTTTTCTTCAAATCTCCACTTTTTCCTCTACCATTCCACACTAGTTTCCACATCAACCTACTCATCACACCGATCTCAATAGGGAATATACTTAAGTAGAGAAATTAGGATTCGGGGTTCACATGGTGGACACTAGCAAATATAAGAGGAATTAGCCCAACATACTGCATGCACAGAATTCGGCTCGAAGACAACCAAAAAGGCTCTACCAAACCTTCACGAAGACTGAACCCTGCAATGAAAGAGGTTGTAAAGAAAAAGATTATTAAATGGTTAGATGGAGGCATCATATACTATCACTGATGACTGCGATGGTGAGTTTGATACAAGGCATCGCAATTAACAGTACGGGAGCAAAGAAAGAGCAGGTCAATGCAATTGCTCAAACGACTGCAAGTTGTGTCATTTGTGGAGATGCTCATTCGATGGAAGAATACCCAGCAAACTCGCAGTCAGTATGCTTCATAAAGAATAATCCCTATTCTGATACATACAACCCCGGGTGGAGAAACCACCTAAATTTTGCGTGGAAAAATCAACAACAAAGCTTTCAACCAGGGTGCAAAAAAGAGGGCCACCTGGATTTTTCCCGCAAAACAACGGTCCAATGCATAACCAAGCTAGCAGCTCGCAAACACCGCAATCTTTGTCCTTAGAGAGCTTGTTGAAGCAATACATCGAGAAAAACGAATCAGTGCTTCAGAATCAAGCAACATCCATCCGAAATCTCAAAATTCAGCTGGGACAAACTGCGGGCAAGCTAAAAAATAGACCGCAAATAGCGTTGCCGAGCTCAACTGAGCTTCTTGGCAACGCTGGGGCTACCGGGAAGGAACAATGCTTAGCAGTCTCCTTGCTAAGCGACAAAATGACTGCGGAAGTAAGAGAGGAACCCATCGCGACCAACTTGAATGCAGTGAAAACTGAGGACCCGTTGACCTATAGTTCAGAGAAGCCCGAGAAAATGAACCCCGAAGTTGCGTCCACCCTCACACCTTCAGAAAATGAGACAGAAGAAGTCCACCTACCACCAGCTTCGCAAAGATTGATAGAGAAACAAAATGATGAAGACAAGATCACAACAGTGGCAGGAACACAAAATGCTATGATCCCACAAAAAATGAGCGACCCAGGAATCTTCACGATACCATGCTTCATTGGAGGGGTCTAAAGTGGCCAAGCACTATGCGATCTTGGGGCGAGTATAAATGTAATGCCGCTATCAATCTTCATACAATTGAATGTTGGCACACTCACGCCCACGACAGAGATTCTCCTACTTGCGAACTGATCCCGAATATATATTCCGAGGGAAAGTTGAAAAATGCCGCAATCTCAATTGATAAATTCATCTTACCGGCAGACTTCATCATTTTGAATTGTAAAGCAGATGAAGATGTTCCCATCATATTGGGATGACCATTCCTCTCGACCAGTCGTCCTCAAATTGATGTGCATAAGGGTGAGATTGTAATGAACATTCATGGGGAAAAGCTCCAAATTAAGGCAGTCAAGATCCCAGAGGACAAAGAAAAGAGGGAAAAAAACCATTGTGGACGTGAAAAAACAAGCTTAGAATAACCAGTCCCTCAGTTACTATATTACTCAACCTCATCAGGGACGCAACTCTTTTAAATATCCTTCTTCCTGCATCAATACTTCATGAACTTTCATCATCTTGTTATCATCTACTATATAACTTTTAAATATCCTTGTTATTGTTTATCTATCTGCACTTTTCTTCATCTACAAAAAAAAAAAAAAAAAATTACAATCGTGCTGAACGATAGCAGCAAAAGATTTTGTTTTGTTTAAAATCGTTTGACCTTCTCGATGTTTTTCTTGCAAACGATCGAGGCGAATGATTGCGGAGGCGTTACACAAAGAACTAACTTATCTTATTCCATCACCGCAATCTAAAGAAGATAGATCGCAGTAAAGCATGATGCGTCAATAAACAATGCAGGCGACAGCGCAAATTTGGGGGTTGTATTCTTCCTTAACTTTATTCCAAATTTTGCTCTATTGCATCGCATTTTAATTTTGAAAGTCTTATCACCGCATCCCCTTTGATTACCGCAATCATTTGACATTGATAAATTTAGTAAGTCACCGCATGCTGTCTCTTTGCCAATTATGATTTCAATGATGAAACACATGATTCTATTTTTTTTCACATATACTAAAGTCAACTTAATCTTAGAAAAGTCACCTCATGAAATATTTCTAGAAATTAGAGGTCTGCTAGCTTTCCTTCAAACTCTCTTTACGTAGCTTCCTAAGAACATCGCATGAATTCTTTCAATATTTTGGCAATGAGGACATTGCAACATTTTAAACTTGGGGGTGAGGTATTTATTTTTCGACCTTGCTATTTTGAGCTCTACGAAAAAAAAATTGAGAATAACAACTCCACTGTCAATGCAATGGGGAAACCCATGTTGACAAGAGTTGAGTTGTGAAAGACACTTACCCGTAGTTGGATGTCTGCATGACACACGTGGGGGCAAGCCAAAACGAAAGTAAGTCGCCAGGATCAACGCATAAATAAATGACCGCAACTCCACTGCCAAGTAGGCACAAGTTTAGTCTGCGGAAGAGTGTCTTGCTCATAGTTGGATATCCGCATGACACACGTGGGGGCAAGCCAAAACAAAAGCAAGGCACTTGGAACATCGCAAGGTCAGAAGAAAAAAAAATAACAATGTCAAAAATATGCAAGGATAAAAGTCATTTAACACCCCAGTGAAAAAGTTTTTTTGAAATAGATCATGCGATATCCTAGAATCTAGTAAAGTCCTTTTAAAGGTTAAACTTGTAGTATCCTTGATAAATCTAGGAAAGGAGATTTGTGGTCAACCTTCTAAAGGAAATCTTTAGCTTATGCTTGAGAACATGCATTGTTTAAATTTGGGGGTGTGATAACGGGCAGAAATGCATGTTATTACAGTGCTAAGTTCTTAAACAATTCTGGCTTGCGTTGATAAAATATATAAGATTCGTCCAAAAAGCATTAAGTTTATAACATTGCGGTCGCATGCGTTCATCGCATAGAAACAGTTAATTTTTGTATTTTTATGAAAAATATGCGTTGACGCAAGGCAAAAAGCGCGATCACAAGAAATCAACAGTCGAGCGCAGCATTATCACAAGGCTTTGCGATGATTTGTGCTCGCAAACATCTGCTCAAAAAGGATTGCTGCATAGAGCCGACGCAACTTGGTGGGCGCATCTGGGTGAAAGGCATAACTAATCACGATGGGATAGAAAGCTAATGATGGTCGAATACGAATTAAGTTGACAAGCCACTAACGATAACAAGTACACTAAGCTTTTTGGTGACAAATATTCGGTGCATCAGTCAGAGAATTAAAGCCATCCCATCAGTGAAATCATAAGAGAGAAGCCTCGTTTCACTCCAAAGCTCTATAAATACTGAAGGTATCCTTCAGAGAAAAGCGCGGGGGGGGGGGGGGGGTTTGTTCAGGGTTCAGCAAGTTCGGATGCTTAGAGAAATTTCTCCATAGTTAGAGTAGCTTTGTTATTAGATTTCCTTTTAGTTTAAGGCAGAAGCGAGAGAAGGAGATTGTGCCGATAGATCATTCCAATGAGCTTGGGAGAGTGCTAGAAGCATCAAGATCAGAGAGAGGGCCGACTCCTGCGGAAGTAAGATTATCTTTTGAATCGAATAGAGTTGCCAATGTAAAAGCCTTGGGCAGCAAGGGATTGCTACCAGGCTCTCTACCCTTATCTTCTATTGTTATTTTGTACTCAAACTCATCTATAGAAATGGAATTTACTTCTCTATATCTGTTCACTCTCTGTTTATTACGCATGAGTAGCTAAATCTGTTGAATGGGTTGAGAAGCACTTAGCTAGCATAACTAGGGATCTTCATTCTATGCGATTATCTTGTATTATGTATGCTTCATTTGTCCATTAGAGATACTCGAGAGGGTAGTTTAAGGACAGGATCTAGGCTTGGAAAAGTCAGGTTAGAATCTAGGCTCGGAAGAGTTAGATTAGAACGCATAATCAAGAGATAGGAGCTTAGGAATAAGCACTTTTTGCTATTAACGCATCGCATGCATCCTAAAGATAGGATATGATTGTGTGCTGTCACCTTGTCTTTGTGTGTTTCTGCATGATCGCATAGAAAAAGAGTAGAGACTTAGGAATAAGCTCTGTGGACACTTTTGCATTCAACACATGCGTCCAAGACTTAAGAGCACCGCATTTGCATTGGAAAATGATTTGTTTTGCATGAGTGTAGCATGATCGCATAATCTGATGCATCCCCATGTAATACTAGTTAAGGACCTTCTCAACCCGTTCATCTGCCTACTCAGTGCTTCTATCGCATAATCAAACTTTTCTCAAATCCGTCGCATTTATTTATTTTATTACCACAATCAACAACACCAAACAACTATTTAAGTTACCAGTTACCGTAAAATCTTCCTGAAAATTACCAATGCATATTGTTTTCCCAAGTCCCTGAGTTCGACCCTAGACTTACCAGGAAACTCAGTGGGGTTTATACTTGGATTCCACCGAGAAAACTTGTTGCTCAACGCAATTCCATCACCGCATTTCATTCCATATTTTCATCTCATAAAATAATGCATCAATTACACAACCCACCAAAAGAAGCGGCTCATGTATGAATGTAAATCCTACTACTAGGATGAGCCAAATCTTTACAAAAGGGGACCAAACCAGATCTTGCGACTCTGTGTACCAGAGACTACTTTTTAGCACATACTTTTTCAATGTCATGACTCACCCTATGGCAGACATTTCGGAGGTCAATGCACAGGAGCAAAAGTTTTACAAAGCGGGTATTATTGGCCAACTCTATTTAAGGATGCGCGAGACTATTCTATGAAATGCAACAAGTGCCAACGCACGGAAAACATTTCATGGAAGAATGCGATGTCGATCAACATTATATTGGAATTGGAACTCTTTGACGTGTGGGGCATAGACTTCATGGGACCATTTCTCCCATCAAATGGTCACAAATACATTCTGTTGGTCGTCGATTATGTCTCCAAGTGGATTGAAGCGGTATCATGCGTCGCAAACGATGCGATGACAGTCTACAAATTCTTGCGGAGAAATATCTTCACTTGTTTTGGCACCCCACGTGCCATAATAAGTGATGAAGGCTCCCACTTTGTCAATGGAATCATTAACAAACTGCTGCTCAAGTACAATGTCTATCATAAGATCGCCACCCCATATCACCCCCAGAATAACGGCCAAGCCGAGGTGTCTAATAGAGAAATCAAGCTGATTCTAGAAAAGGTGGTGAATCTCTCACGAAAGGACTGGGCCATGAAGCTTGACGATGCCTTGTGGGCATATAGGACTGCCTATAAAACACCCATAGGCATGTCCCCATATGCACTGGTGTTTGGGAAGGCATGTCATCTACCGCTGGAATTAGAGTATAAGGCGATGTGGGCTGTGAAGAAGCTTAACTTTGATTTGAGGACTGCAAGGGAGGAGAGAAAACTTCAGTTGCTCGATCTATACGAATGGAGTCTTCAAGCATATGAAAATGCCAAGATCTACAAAGAACGTACAAAGCATTGGCATGACAAACGACTATGTGAAAAGAATCTCCAGGTTGGTCAAAAGGTCTTGCTATTCAATTCTAAGCTACGACTCTTTCTGGGAAAATTGAAATCACGCTGGTCCGGACCGTTCATAATTAAAGAAGTATTCCCGCACGGTGCGGTTGAATTAACAAATGAAGAAGGGACTAACGCATTTGAGGTCAATGGACAAAGAGTCAAGATGTATCACGGAGGAGACATTCATCGTGAGAAAACCTCCGTGGACCTGAGGAATCTAGAATGAAAAAGAAACGAGCAGTTCCTACGTTGATATGCGACACAAACTCATCAAGGACGTTTTTTTTTTTAGTATCCTTTTGATATTTTTCTTTCATGAACTTATCTTACTTTTTGCATAATCACTACTCTTTAAAATTACCAACTCTGTCTTTCATACTTTTTACCCTCTTGATATTTAGGAATGATCGTAGTGAACGATTGCGATGGAGCTATGTGATAACACGCGACCAGTTTGATCAGCCCATCGCAATCAAGGAATCAGCTCACCGCAAGAAAGGATGTGATCAAAGTTGATGTGGGCAATTGAACAAATTTGGGGGTTGTGTCTTTCCTTGACTCATTGTATTCCAATTTTGCACTTCTCGCATTTCATTTTAGTATTGCTAAATTCTACTATCGCGTCCTTTTTAGTTTGACTCAATCATTGAATTCTGATTATTTTATTTAGTCACCGCATTCTTCCTCGTACCAATTATGATTTCAATGATGAAATTCATGCTTTTATTTTTTACCGCATGTACTAGAGTTAAATTAATTTCAGGATAGTCAATTCATGAAACATTTCTAAAAGTTAGCGGTCCACCAGCTTTCCTTCAAAATGATTTTTACGAAATTTCCTAAGTTCATCGCATTAGTTATTTCGTCTATCAGCAATGAGGACATTGTTGTGTATAAATTTAGGGGTGCTAGTATTGTTATTTGATAACAGGCAGAAATGCACGTTATTACAGTACTAAATTATAAAACAATGTAGGGTTGCGTTGATAAAAATATACAATATTGTGTCCAAAAGCATTAAGTTCACAATATTGCAGTCGCATGCGCCCATCGCATGAAAACAGTTAACTTATGTATTTTTGTGCAGAATATGCATTGACACAAGGCAGAAAATGCGATCACAAGAAATCAAAGGCCAAGAGCATCAAAAGATTGCGTTAACGCAAGGCTATGCGGTCATTTGTGCTCGTAAATATCTGCTCAAGAAGGTTGCTGCATAGAACCGATGCAACTTGGTGGGCGCATCTGGGTGAAAAGCGTAATAAATCACGATGGGATAGAAAGTTGATGACGGCCGATTCCGAATTAAGTTGACACGCCGTTAACGAACTATTGTAGCAAGTACACTCAACTTTTCAGTGACAAATATTCGGCGCATCAGATAGAGAATTAATGTCATCCCATCAGTGCAATCATATGAGAGAAGAAGCCTTCACCCCGAAGCTCTATAAATACCAAAGGCCACCTTCAGTAAAGGAGTTCGACAGTTAGATAATTTTTCCCTCAGAGAGAAGTAACCTTGTTCATAGTTTTTCTTTTACTTAGAATGCAAAGCGAAAGAAGGGAAAAGACGTCGAAAGATCACTCTGGTCAGCTCGAGAGAAAACCTAGAAGGCATGGAAAAGTATAGAGAGGGCCAACTCTCGCAAGAGCGAGATTATCTTTTGAGCAGAGTAGAGAAGAACAATGTAAAAGCCTTGGGAAGTAAGAGATTGCTACCAGACTCTTATTGTTATTCTGTATTTCAATTCTATATCTATAAAATGGAACTTGCTTATCTACATCTGTTCACTCTCTTAAAAGCACGCATGAATAGCTAAATCTATCAAATGAGTTGAGAAGAAGTTAGCTAACATGACCTAGGATGTTCATTGCATGCGATCATCTTGTCTTATGTTGCGCCCAACACCCCTTTAGAGCTACTCGAGAGAGAGTCTAAAGAAAGAACCTAAGACTTGAGACAGCTAGGTTAGAATCTAGACTTGAGAGAGCGAGATTAGATCTGCATAAACAAGAGATAGGGACGTAGAGATAAGCTATATTTGCCAACATGCATCGCATGCACCCTATAGATAGGTTATGGTATTATGCGGTCGCCTTGTATGTGTGTATGTCATTCTTCATCTCATAAACAAGAATAGAGGCTTATGTGTAGGTCCTATAGACTTTATCGCATATATCGCTTGCGTTCTAGAACTAGAAGCCGTAGCATTTGCATTGAGAGATGATTTGCTATTGTATGTGTGTTGCATTATCGCATAATATGAACGCAATCCTAGGAAGTATTAGTTGAACCCCTTCTCAACCCGTTCCCTGCATATTCATCGCATCTTCCGTATTATCAACTCTTTTTTTAACTTCGCCGCATATTTTTTTTTTTTTACCGCAAACAGCAACCCAACAACTCTTTGATTTATTGGTTTCCACAAAGTCATCTTAAAAATTACTATCGCATATTGTTTTCCTTAGTCCTTGAGTTCGACCCTGGACTTACCAGGAAACTCAGTAGTATTTATACTTGGATTCTGCTGAGAAAACTTGTTGCACAACGCATTTCCCATCACCGCAATTCCTTTCATAAATTCACCGCATAAAATAACGCATCATTATTTTCAACCTTGCTACTTTTAGAATTTCAATAAAAAAAAATAAGATTTTAACGTTGAGATCGGATCCTGCTCGTAGTTGGATGTCCGCATGACACCCAAGAGGGCAAGCCAAAACGAAAGTAAGAATTGTGATCAATGCATAAACTAAGTGATCGCAACGCCAAATGAAGAAATGGGCATGAGTTTTGACTAAGAAAGAGCACCTTGCTCATAGATGGATGTCCGCATGACACCCGTGGGGGCAAGCCAAAATGAAGGTTGGGCACTTGGATCAACGCAAGATCACAAAAAGAATGTCTAAATCGCGCAAGGATAAAAATCACTTAGAAACACCCCGATTGGAGAAAGTTTGAAATAAATCATGTGATGTCCTAAAAACGAGTAAAGTTTTTTTTAAGGTTAAACTTGCGGTCCCTAAAGATTAGAAATATTTTACGAAAAGATCAGGATAGAAATTAAGAAGGCATTGGTTCATGAAATTTGAATAAGGCACCTTAAGAAGTCTAGGTAGGGTAAAGGCGGTTGACTTTTTAAAGAAAATCTTCAGTTTATGCTTGAGGACAAGTATTGTTTTAAATTTTGGGGTGTGATAACTGGTAGAAATACAAGTTATTATAGCCCAAATAAGTAAAACAATGAGAGAATGTGATGGCAAAATAAGCAATATCATGTCCAAAAGCGCTAAACTGATAGGAATTGTGATCGCAAGCACTCATCGCATAAAAGTGGTTAATTTACTTATTTTGTGCAGGAAAAATGCGATGGTGCAAGGGAAATTACGATCCAAAGGAACAAGGCATCATCGCGCTTGAAGATTGCGATCACAAGTCATGTGATCGTATGTGATCGTGAGAAGCTTTTAAAAAAGGTGGCCGTATAAAGACTGCGCATTAAGGTGACAGCATAATAAATCATGATGGGACGGAAAGCTGATAACAGTCAAATCCGAATTTAGTTGACAAGTCGTTAAAGCCACACTGTAGCAAGTACACTCAACTTTCGATGACCATTAATCGGCGCATCAGAGTATGAGAATAATACCGTCCATCATTGCAATCATTAAAAAGAAAAGCTGCTTCACCTTGAGCTCTATAAATACCGAAGGCCACTAGTGTAAAAGAGAAAACAAGTTAGAGAGTTAGTAGTCCATTCACACACATACTCGTACATATACTTAGAGAATGGAGAAGAACAAGGAGAAGAGGAAGCCGAGAGATCATTCCGGGACAGATCGAGAGACTGTCGGAAAGAGTTATAAAGAAGAGAAGGCCAACACTTGCGAGAGCAAGAATACACATCTTGAATAGAGTTGGAGTGAATAAGAGCAGTGTAAAAGGACACGGGAAGCAAGACATTGCTTATCGGGCTTCTTATCTCTCAATTCCATTTGTTATTTTATATTCAATACTTTATCTATAGAAAATGGAAATCTCATTTCAATCTATGTTCAATCTCTCCATACTTCGCATGAGTAGCTGAATTTCTAAATGGGTTGAGAAGTACTTAGCTAACATGACTTAAGATTTACATTTTATGTGATTATCTTGTCTTATGTATGCGTCATTCACCCTTTAGAGATACTTGAGAGAGTAGTCTAAAGATAGAATTTAGACTTGAGAAAGTCAGATTAGAACCGCATAAGAAAGAAATAGAAACTTAGACATACATTCTATTGCTATTAACACATCGCATGCACCCTAGAAATAGGAATGATTGTATGTGGTCACCTTGTTTTATGTATGCATTATTCATCATCGCATAGATAAGAATAGAGGCTTAGACATAAGTCCTATCGACTTTTTCGTATACACATTGCATGCATCCTAGAAATTGGAGTTATGGCATTTTGCATTGAGAGATGACGTGCTGTTATTTGTGTGTAGCATGATCACATAACTTGTACATAATCTTAGGAAATGCTAGCTAAACCCCTTCTCAACCCCTTCATCGCATATTCATTGTAACTCTACGTGTTCATCAACTCTGCGTTCAATTTCCGTCGCATAGGAAGAAACCTTAATAAAAACAACATCCACTTCATTTGTTTTTACTACCACAAGAGAATCAAAGTGACTGTTGCATATTTACTTAGTAGTCTATGTGTTCGACCCTGGACTTACCAGGAAACCTAATAAAGCTTATACTTGGGTCTTGTTAGGAAAACTTGAATGATCACCGTAAACTCACACCATAACGCATCACAAATTGCACGCATCAGTTTTAGTGATTTATAAATATTTTTGTTTCGGTTTAGAGTCAAACTAACGACATCGATTTAGACCCAAACACCTGTGCTGCTTCGCCTTCAAGGGTATTTTCATCACTTTTTCTCCTTTGAAGTTCGATCGCTCATTTTAGCTCCTAGTTGCTCCAAATTAATCTCAAATGGCTCATAATGATTGTATCCATCTCCTAGGTGTCCAAAACATGTAAAAGCACTAAATAAACACATTAAATACAGTAACAGCCCTTGAGTTAAGCAAAGCAAGATAGCACATTTTCGGTGCTATCACTATCCATTCCTTGCTCTTGTCTCGATAATCTTCTCTGTATTTTTATATTTCCTCCTGTCGCTCTTTCCTATCTAATTCTAGCGTCTTTTTGTTTTTGTCTTCATGGTCAGTCTCTTTTGCTTTATTAAAACTTTCTACTTTCCTCTAGTCTGAAATTAACTCAATTTATGGATTCTTTGAGCTCATTACCATTTCATATATAATTTTTTTTTAATTTGGCTTCAATGGTCGAGAAAACCTTATTGTCATACCCTTTCTCTAAAGAATGTTATTTTTATTTGGTATATTCTACCCATCTCAGACCTATATGCCTTGATTAGAGTTTTCCATCATGACTATTAAGTTGCCCGTCTTGTTTATCCAACTTTTTTTCCTCTTTCGGCAGCTTCTGGTTCTTTTTTGGTTGTCCAATCTCTGGTGAAGATAACTGATCCTGAACAAATTTTTTCTGTTGGGGTTGATGCTCTAAATCTCGTGGGTTCTGTGGTTTGTAATTTTAATTTACAAAAAAATTATTTAATTAATAAAATATGAGATGTTTTATTTATCATTTAATAGCATTAACCCACAAAACTAATAAACTAACATCCAACGTTATCTTCTGTAGCTTAAACATGTATGTAGAGACATATAGGTGGATCATGTTTAAGTGATGACCTAAATGGTCTATAGTAGATAGATAAGGCCGGGTAGCTTATCCTGATGACACTATGAATATGGTCCACTCTGTAGATGTTACAATCGATGTAATGTACTACAAATGTTCTGATCCTGGTCATTCATGTAGAGACATGTGAGTGAAGGTATTCTATACAAAGGAGTTTGTATAAGACTGTACCACGAAATGACTAGTCTCATTATATAACACCGTTCATAATAGAGACTTACATTGCACCAGGATGACCATAGGTAACATGACTTAAATCTTGAGTGAGTTGTCAACTCCTACCTATGAAGGCGATTTTTTGATTTGTATGGGTGAGAGTGGTCAGATTGTTGAATCAATAAGCCTACCATTTTGGGGATTCGTCTGATTGGGGAGCTGGGAATATAGTTACACAAGATGGAATTCACTCATTCCTTAATGTCTGGGTAAGTAGATAAATTGCTCCCTTAAGGGCTGATTACGGGGCTTGAACAATGTAGCGTCACACCCTCTCTTGGCCCAAGAGCAGTTTTGTTATAGTTTGACTATGACTTATTGTTCATTAGAGGGATTAATGGTACTTAAGGAGTTAGATGTAACCTAGGGGTAAAACGGTAATTTTAGCCTAACTGTACTTACGAGCAATTTGTAAAGGGTCATCGGCTGTTGACTGGTTATATCGAAAGGACACAGAAATATATCTGTAGTGCGAAGAGTACAATTGTCGGTCTTTATGGAGCGACCGACAGTTAATGGATGTTGAATAATTTAATTAAAGGTGTTTAGTTAATTATTCAAGTACCATTAGAACTTCAATTTACAGGTCCATAAGGTCCCTTCTATAGCTCAATAGGGATTAATGAGAATTAATTTTGGATTAATTTGAATTTTTCAAATTAATTGAGGGAATTAGTTATATATAATTAATTTAAATTAATTATATGTGATATAATTAATATAATGTATTTGATACATTATTGTAAAACTTGAACCCTAATTACTTTAAGTAAGAGTAAGTAATGTGATGTCTTCTAGTGAGTTAAATGAAGCCATGGTTTAGGAGGGAGAGAGGATGGAAGCAAGAAGAAATAAGTTCTTGTGTAGCTAAGTGTAAACCCCAAATTCTAAGTTTCTTAAACAAGCATGTTTAGCCAAAAGAATGATATACTAAATATCTAATAAGTGAAAAAAAAAAACCATGTTATTTATAAGAGTTTTTTAGAAAGGAAAAGAAAAACACAAAATAAGAAAGCTCACTTATTGGTTTGGCACGTGGCGGTTAATCCTTGAATTCGGGAGGGGGCAGAAAGATTAAAAGGGAAAAGGAACTTCGAAAGCTTGGTTTCGACAATCTACATGAGCAAATTTAGTGAAATTGGTGCTATTTGAAAGCTGGGAGAATCTAGTTTTCGAGGTTATCTTGCCAGAGAAAGATTGCAGAAGAAGAGGAACAAAAAGTGAGGAATTTGCAGAAAAGGCAGAATCGCAAATTAATTAGGGCCTAAGGTGAAGATTGGAAGCTCTAGGCCAAACTATAAGAAATTTTTGGCTGAGATTTTAAGGTAAGAAAGAACTCAATTGTAAATATATTTGTAGAAGGAAATTTCTTCAAAAGAGGGCTAGATTTTGAGTTAAGAATTTTTTAAGTTGTAACAGAGAAGCTGTGCATAAGCAGACAACTACTTAGGAAGAACAAGCAAACAGCTCATATGGAGAATGAGGATCTTGCTTATGAAGGAAATCTCATTATTTTTGTGCTAAGGATCTTGCTAATGAAGGAAATCTCGCTAATTTTGTGATGAGGATCTCGCTCTAGAAGGAAATCTCGCTAGAAATTGGGTTGAATCTTGCTGGAAAAGTGAGTATCACTAGGATGAAGGATCTCGCTCATGAGGAGGATCTTGCTCATGAGGAGGATCACTCATGAGGATCTCGCTCATGAGAAGAATGCACTCATGATGAGTAACTCGCTAGTAAAGTTGTCTTTGATGATGGAAGTTCCATTAGTAAATGAACTATTTGAGGTATTTTGCTAAGAATTCTAAGTAGTTAATCGGGAATTATGTCCTTTCAGGCCAAGAAGAGCTAGGAGAGGTATATAATCCGTTAAGAGGCCAATGAGCTGTGAGTGACTATGTGATGCTTTAATGTTTTAATGATTTAGAAACTATGATTTCTTAGAAGATATTTCTCATGTTAAGTGTTCAAGTGAAGTGCCAAGAAACATATGTTTGAAGCTATTTCTCATGCTAAGTAAAGCATGTTTTCCACGAACATTGACACGATTTAACTATGTTATCTTGTCCAAATACTTTCATCATGTTTTAATAACTCCATTTTCATGATGTTTACTAATGTATGGGTTTTCCAAGTATGTTTTCCATGTCTAACACATGCTAGTGGTTTTTACAAGCTAGTTCAATATGTTTTAAGCCAACTTATTTCACAAAGTATGAAGCATGTGTTAGGGTTAAAGCTAAGGTTGAATGAAGCTTGATGTACTATGTTTTAAACACCTAAGGTTGTCAAAGTACATGCATTGGTATTCCTAAACATAATGAAAAGGGATACTGAAGGTAGGGAAGTTATCCTAAAGAGTTTTCTATGCTATATTTAAAAACTATTATTTTAGTGCTTTTCGAGAACTTGATAGCTTAAGTGAGCTGGATACTAAAGGTAAGGAAGGTATCTGAATAAATGTACCTAAGGTGTTGACGGTACATAGAAAACACCACGTGCATGTTGGTAATACAACGTCGAGGGATTGAGCAAAAGGGTTCTCCCCGACTAAGGTTGACGTTGAGGGTTAGATCTAGTAGTTCACTCTCAATTAAGGATAAAGGGAGGATGACATAGCCAGGTCGCAAAGGACGCAGGGGAATATCGGGGCCACCAGGGGCTGAATCCGGATTTCGAATCCTAGTCCGAATCCTGGGCCTGGGATGTTACAGATGGTATCGATAGGATGACATAGCCAGGTCGCAGGGGATGCAGGGGAATGCCAGGGCCACCAGGGGCCCGAATCCGGATTCTGAATCCTGGTTCGAATCCTAGGCTTGGGGTGTTACTGATGGTATCGATAGGATGACATAGCCAGGTCGCAGGGGACGCAAGGGAATGTTGGGGCCACCAGGGGCCGAATCCAAATTCCGAATCTTGGTCCTGATCCTGGGTCTGGGGTGTTACAGATGGTATCGACATAGCGATATCGCCTAGCCATAGTTCAGTATGAACAGATCGAAGTAGAGGTCTCATCTGGCCATGGTTTGGCATTGGGAATCAGAGCAAAGAATGTTCATTCTCAACTAAGATTCAGGTTTCAGATACAATGGTTTTAAAGGTTTTATGTATACGTTTGCTTGGTATATTTTAGTTCCAGTATTATGTTTTCGAGCTTTCAGTCTAAGCATGAGATTTATGTTTTTATTAAGTCAATCACTGGGCTTTTAGCTCACGTTTTCAAATGTTTTCCTTTTCAAGTAGCAGTCAGTTCCCAAAGGACTTTTCTGTTGCTACTCTGCCACTCAAAGAAACAAGTTGAAGGAAGTGTAATTGAAAGCCTATATTAGTTAGTACACATGTGTCTGTCTAGTGACTAGTATACTAGATGGGGCTCATTAAATTGTAATGTTCATGTATGAACAATGCTGCGAAACCCTATAATGTAAATGTGTTAAGTTTCGAGTTAATATGTTGGTATATTGTTGATATGTATGTATTCAGGGTTTGAGTAAAAGTTAACAAGTTAGTTAGGCAGTAAATGCCAGCAAAAGGGTTGGTAACTGCTGCAGTCACCATTCCATCCAAGTTAAGAGGGTAATCTGGAGTGGGGTGTGACAATTATAATATAAAATTTATTTGAGAAGAAATAAATACTTGAATATGATTCAAATATTAATTATGAGAATTGGATTCATATAATTAAATTTAGTATAAAAATTTGATTTATATTAAATACCACAAATGATTGAAAGAATTAAAACTATAAGTTATACTGTATTTGATCTAGTTTTATAACTATAGATTATGTGTTATATTTGATATAACATATAGTTTAATATATACTATATGATGAGGTAGTTAATTAATTAATATATATATATATATATATATAATTGATTAATTTATTAAATAATTTTTATTTATCAAATTATTTTTAAAATTTAATTAATTGAATTTTTAAAATCAATTTGGGACTGAGTAACTCCCTCTCCCTATTTTCTCTCTTGATCGATAGTGGTTACGTGAAGTGGTTTTTCATCTTCTTCACAGAAGGTTCACAGAAAACAATTGCTCTCTGGCTTTTCTGAAGAATTCACTACAAAGAAAATTACTCTCTCAAATCTTTCTCCCTCTCCCAAAAGATTATAGAGCCCACTCCTAAAATTCTCATTCCTTATAGAGAATAGAGATGAAGATCTTGCAGTAATGGTCATTTTGTTTTTCCTTGATTGTGATCAATTTGGAGAAGAGGATTCATGAGGAACGGTTCTTTAAGGGTAAGTTTCTTGATTTTTGAACCCTAACCCTAATTTCTTTTTCTCTCTCTTGGATGTTGTATAATTTTATGTGATAATGCACAAAGGTTCTGTAAAATTTGTATTCTGTAAAAATAATTTTTGGACCGATCCCCTCTTCCGCAATGGAACTTTATAGTTCCATCAGCTTCCTCTCCTTGCCATCTATTCCCTTCACTGAATCCTCCTTCCATATGGACTAAGTTTCTTATTTAGCTTTTCCACACCCTCTGCCTCATGTTGTGACTATAACCCCTTCAATCTCTCTACTGTTTCTCTTTAACGTACCCATTCTGAGCTCTGGCTCGAACTTCAAATCTTTTTCTCCATTTCCTTTTTGATCTTTACAATCCTTTAGATCATGACCAGTCCTATGTAGAAAAAATTTGGATGTTTCTCAAACGTAACTCTTACCCTACTCTCATAAGCCACAAAACCTTTTTTAACTTTTGTTCCTCTTCCAAGGGGTCTTGTTATATCAACTTTTATTTTGACCTTTCTATTCAAAACCACATTTTCGAACTCTCCAATGGAGTTTCCTAGAGCCTTCACCCATGGATCGACCAATTGTATATGAGTGATAAAATGAGAATGGTATAATTAAAGCATACATTATCGATGAAGTAATAAATCTTGGAATATTCTAAGAGTCAAATCCCATGAGACTAGTTCCAATCTTAATTCTATTAAGACAATGAATCAATATAATTGAGGGTAATTAAATATGTGAAGAGTTTGTGAATAGGCAGATTGTTGATTAAAAACAGCAAGCAAGATTAGATGAACAGGAATGTAACAATGTTTCAACCAATTGGGCAATATGCCTTGGGTAATGTTACCACATCATACCTAGACAGTGACTTAATCATGGACAAAGAACTCCTTTATTTGGTCTTGTGTCAAGTGTTTTTAAGAGCTCGAAGCAGTTAATGCTTGATCTTAGATTAATTCACGTGCAATTTCTTTATCTTATGGTGTCCCTAATTTCTAAGGCTGTGTGACAGTCCTAATATTCTTAGGCTCTTAGTTCTATATCACTTTGTGACCTTATTTTATATCTTAACCTTTTTAGCATTAAGATCCACTAGATTACTAAATTAAATGTCATGTTTAACACAACAATTGTCTTTTAATTTAACAAAGGAAATGCATAAGTTAAGCAATATGAAGTATAGGCATTGCTCAAGCCATAAAACTCTAGAGTATCCACATTGATGAACCCACTTAAAGAACTTAGCTCATGATTAAGAACAAATCAATAGATTCATTAGATTAATAACCGTGGTTACAAGATGAATGTTCAACAAATGAAGAGTAGAGAAAAATAGAAAGGCGTAGAAATAAACTAAGTAATGCTGGAAATAAAAGAAGATAATGCCTTGAGGCCATCTCTCACTCTCCTAATCTTTCCCTAGGGTGATCCTCCTTTTCCAAGGATGAATCCTATCTCTCTACATGTTTTCATGGAGTGGGATGACCTAGAGCTCCCAAACTTTAGAAGAACTTTCGTTCTTAAAGCTTGCTAACTAGGAGGATGAGATCTCGACTAAAAAGTGGCCAAATTTCGTGAATGGATCGTGGATACTTGAATAGGGACGCTTCATATCCTTTTAGGAGGGTCAAAATTTCGAATGACTAGTGAAAATTTTGAAAAGTTAGGGTTTTGATGGACCATAGTGACTTCAGGCAATGTAGGTGCATCGACTACATTTCTTCAAATCAGTCAAAATTTCCTGCAAAAGTTCATAAAGTCAACCAAAAACAGTAAAAATCAACTTATGAGACCAAAAGGACCTGCATAAGACTATTTCATCTATTTAATACCATTTATGGGATAAAACATATTTACTAAAGGTAAAAAAGTATACAAATATCTGTCTAAATTATGTATTTCATGATATGTATCACTTATTTCCTCGAAAATAGACGAGTTGTAGATCATGAAAATTGACCCAAAAGATGGCGTAATTAAATTTCTTGGTGGACATCCTGTTGTTTCCTTTCAATTCCTCAAACAAAAGGAGGGCTTCGTCAAAGCTCCAAGTCATTCCCTTTACTATTTGGCTCTTTTCCTTCTCATTCCTAAATCTGCATAAGAACATATTTTTTCCAACCCCTTCTATTTGCACTTTCCCTTCCATATTCCATATTTTTGGGATGACCATCCTAGTATTTTACTTAATCTTGACTTCTGAGTCTTTGATCTCTAATAGAGTCAACTAACATACTGGCCAACCAAATAGAAAACTAAAATTGAAATTATATTGTTTATGACAATTTATGATTTAGGGAGTAAATTAAAACTATTAAAATTATATACATCAAGTAGAAATTTTTAAATTATATAAGATAAAATTGATATTATATTGTTTATGACAATTTGTGAGATAAGGGGAGTCGAATCTCTGACCTCGACGTCGATATACTACAAATTTTATATACATAGCAAACTTCATCATTTAATCTAGATTTATAACTAGAGAATAGTGAAGATAATAAATAATAATCAAAGGATCAACAATTATTTTCTAACAAGTTTTAAGTTTTCAATTTTATTCTTTATATATCAAAATTGATTATGTGGCAACACTTATTTCCCTCTTTCTCGACCTATGAAGCACAGACACGGATACGGCTACACGATACGGATACGATTAGATACGACGATTCGTCAATTTCTAAAAAACTAAGATACGAATATGTTGAAGGATATGTCATTTTTTTATATATTATTTTAATATATATTTTTTAAAAACGAGAATATTGATACATTGAAGGTACATTTTCTCTTGCTTAAAAGAATAGGTTGTCTAGTTTTAGATTGAAAAAGATTAGAGGAGTTGTTTGTCTTTTTTCTTTAAAAAAAGTAAGCGCAGAAATAGATACATCAAATCGCTCCTCAGATACGTATTTGAGAAGTATCTAGAAGTATCGGTATCTGAAACATGTCTGATACAGATTCTTTGCCTCACATGAAGTATCTATATTTCATAGCTCTCGACTATTGATGTGCATCACAACTGGGGTTGGAGCTCAATTAAAAAGATCAACGTTAGGCTTAATTTACTTAAATACTCCTAATGTTTAAAAATCTTTAAATATCTTTTCATTTTCAACAATTCATTAGGTATTTTCTATAGATGCTGGATTGAGATGGATTGCATTTTGGAAGAATAGAAGATAATCAAATGACAATAAAAAAACTAGTGACTGTCAAAGAATTATAAGGTAATCAGAACAAAAATTAGAAAGTAATCATAATCAAAACGCAATAAAAAAAAAGCTATAAGAAACTACTTATTAATTAACAAAAAAAATATAAGGTAATCATATGATAATTAGAAGGCAATCAAATTATTAACTACGTGACAAGGAATATGAGATCATCATATTGTAATTAGAAGACAATTAGATGACAATTAAAAACTACTGACTAATTGGTAGAAAATAAATAATAATCAGATGACAATTAAATACTACTAACCAAATGACAAAGAATAGAAGCTAGTCAGTAATCAGTAGCCAATCAGAAACTGCTAACTAATTAATAAAAAAATAAAAGGTAATCAAATGACAATCGAAATGCAATTAGAAGATTGTCATAAACTATTAGCTAATTGAAAAAAAAAAACAGAGAGAGAAGGCAATCATATGGCAATATCATAAAAGGTAATTGTTTAAATTGTGAAGTTGTTGAAAATATTTTCAAGTATAGCAAAATATTACTATCTATCAGTGATAGACCGCGATAGACATCTATCACTCACATTGATAGATATCTATCGAGGTCTATCACTGATAAATAGTGAAATTTTGTTATATCTATAAATATGTTGACTCATTTTCCTTTATTTGAAAATAGCCCTAATAGAAGCTACAAACTAATTGACAAAAAATAGAAAGTAATCATAAGATAATTAGATAGCAATATCATCTACTAACTATGTGACAAAGAATAGAAGACAATCATCTAGCAATTTTTTCTATACAAGGTAAGACTCCAATTTCGTATTTAGTATTCTTTTTTCTTTTCTTCTTTTGTGTGGTTGAAATCTAAAACCATTGGTTTGCCTGTTTTTTATATGAGCCCATAGATTCCTTATCAAAACTTCAAACTTGATTTATATCTAGAAATTATTTATTAAGACTAGTTGCACAAATAATAATCGGGCCTAAAATAATTATTAAATGTAGAACAAGAATAAACATAAATATGGTACAAAATTAGTGTCAGATATCACAGATAATAGCTACCAGTGATAGCTATATAGGTAAATGACTTAAAAGCCCACATGCAATCCAACATTTCGCGTTTCTTCTTCTTCCTGTTTTCTCAAATTTAAAACTATCATTGATAGTTGCTATGAGTGATAGCTTTCAATTTGAGAAATATTAATACAACCTTAAAATAGTAACACTTGAAATTTCTATTTGCTATCAGTTTTCAATGGCTATCATTGATACATTTTGATCATTATAATCAAACTTGAAATATTAACATCTAAGACTATTAGTGGATATCAATGATAAACTTTTATAACTAGTTATCAACTTTTGAAAGAAAACTATCATCTTTCAGAGATTAACATTTAAAGCAATAAGTGATGGAAGTCTATCAATAAGAGGTCTATGAGTAACTATCTCTGATATTTATTTAACTTGTATCACCAATATCATTAATATCGTTCATTTTATTGATATATACCTAACTCATATTACAGATATACGGATATCACTGATAGTTATGACTATCATTGATAGCTTCAGTCAGTGACTATCACCAATAACTTTTAGCAGTAGCTATCAATGATAGACTTTCATTAAATGGAATTGACTTTTATATTATTAATATCATCGATATATGGATATCACCTAAGTTCTATCGTCGATATCACTGATATCACTTATATCGTAATTATTGGTGATAGCTTCTATCACGATAACATGCTATCAGAGATAACTTCTGTCATTCCTTTTTACCATCAAATAACATGTCATCGTTGATAGCATCTATCACTAATAACATGCTATTAGTGATAATTTCTAAGCATTTCACTTACACTTTAGTTCGAAATTCAACTTTATTAATTAAATTCACTAAGTTGGCTATCAATGATAGACTTCTATAAGTAGATATTAATTGTTGAAAAAAATCATGAAAGATTAAGCTATCAATGATAGAAAATATGAGTAGCTATCACTGATGATTTTAATTAATGACAATCAATTTTGAAAGACTAATACTTAAAGCTATCAGTGGCTATTATTGAAAAAGTTTTATCATGATTATCAATAATAGACTTTTATCACTAATAGACTTCTGCCACTGATATGTACCTAAATTTGATATCACTAATATATAAATATGACTAATATCTATCCTTTTATTACTAATATCACTAATAATCGTTACTATCAATACACAAATATTACAGTACACAAAAAACACAAATATTTCAATTTGTGTCCTTTTTCGGTCATCTATGCCATTTTTTCATGTTTATTTCTGATAGAAACTATACACTTAAAGTCCTTAAAAAGGGAAAAAAAACTATTGGCATGTTTGATATCGTCCACATTTCTCATTTTTTGAGAAATAAACTTGTTTAATAATTATTCTAAAAATAGTGCAAATTTGTGGATTAAAAAAAGTAGTTTCTTTCAAATCCGTTTCATTTGCTATTTATATTTAGTATTTCGTTATAATAATCAAATTTGATGATTGGCTTGTTCATGTTAAGTGACTTATGAATTAGATACTTTCAAGTCTTGGATACGAAACTCAACCTCACAATTCTTATGGAAAAAAAAGAAGCAAAAATATAATGGAAAGAAAATTAAAAAAAAAAAAAAAAAAAAAAAAAGAAAAGAAAACAAGCAAAAACTAGAGAAGACAAGGGAGAACAAAATTGAAAATTAGAAAAATTCAAAGGTTGACTAGTCAACACTTCTGTATTTACAAATATTTTAAAGAGATGATATAATTTTAGATTTTTCTAAAGAACAAAGATAGATACATCTAAAGATGCGTCGTTTATTTATATAATTTTTTAATATATATATTTCTAAAAAAACGAGGATACTGATACGTTGAAAATACATTTTTTTTTCTTTAAAAAAATCTAGGATATAAATAAATTTAGCATACAAGTTAATAACAATAGCACAAAATAGAATACAACCACTGAAATACAATATAAAAAAAGCAACATCTAAGATGTTGAAGTACAATAGTTAATAAAATGCAATAAAAAAGTGGCTCATATCTCAAAAAAGAAAAAAAAGATTAGAGGGAGAAGTATGAAGATAAACGAAGAACTTCTTCATTGAATTGTTGAAGATATCCAAATGGTTTATATTTTGGTGGACTTTGTGGGACTCAAATGTGAAGATGGAGATTAGATGATTCTAGTCTAAGATTTGGTCTATTATTATTATTATTCTTATTATTTTCTTTTTAGTTTTGGACTCGAGTAGTGTACTTTTTAAATAGGTTGTCTGATTTTAGATTGGGAAAACTTAGATGAGTTGCTTGTCTTTTTTCTTTAAAAAAAGTATGCGTAGAAATAGTTACTATGTCAAATCGCGTGTCAGATACGTATCTCGAAAGTATCTGGAAGTATCAATATCTAATATGTGTCTGATACCGATTCCTTGCCTCACATGAAGTCACATGAAGTATCTATGCTTCATTGTTTTGAAACATTATTTTCCCCATTTTTCTTTCTTTATAAAAAATTAGTAATTAGATCAATAAAATTAGATAATATAATTATAGATCTACAGCTCCATAAATGTATAAGATAGTAATCAGACATAAATCAAACAGTAATTTGTATCATTTACAACTAATATCAAATAGTAATCAAATAACAATTAAATAAAATTGGTATCATTAATAGTAATATTACAATTAATATCAAATGACAATTAGACAACAATTAGATAGTAAATGAGTATCATTAGCAATTAGTATAACATAATAATGAGATAGTAATTAAATAACCATCGGTATCAAATAGCAATCAGTATCATTAAGAATCAATATCAAATAATAATTAGGCAACAATAAGAGAATAATCAATATCATCAATAAGCATCATCAAATAGTAATCAGAAAGTAGTCAAATAACAATTAGTATCACATAGTAACCAATCAACAATCAAACACCAATCAATATCATTGGCAATTAGTATCATGTTATAATTAGACAATATTTAGATAACAATCAGTACCATTGACACTTAGATAACAATCAATATCAAATATCAATTTAACAATAATCTGATAGAAAATCAATATGATTAGAAATTAGTATAAGATAGCAATTAAATAACAATTAATAAAATAGCAATCTGACAGTAGTAATCAGACAACAATGAAATAACAATCTGTACCATTCATTTTTAATTTGAAAGAAACTACAGTTACAAGCTTAGTAGTAATTGTGAGGACATTTTGGTCACAGTTAAGTCACAATCAAAAAACAATTAATTAAATGCAATCATTCATTTTTATCTATGAGAACATTTTGGTTATCCAACTATTTCAATTGAACTGAGCTTGTTATTTTTCTATTTCTGCAAAGTACATATATTTAGACCATGGACATAATTTTAGTATTCTTTTTTGAGAACCCTGCAACTACCCCTAAATTTAATTTGAAAGCATATACAATGATATACCATTTTAACTAATTATTTAAAAATATAAATTATCAACAAAAAAGTATGCCAATTTAGTCGTATCGTTATTCATAATAATTTAGTATTATTTATCAAACATTATAATCTATTGTTTCAGGTTTCAAGCTGAAATTTGCTCAGTTCAATTTTACATTATTTTACAACTAATTTTTCTAGAAGTACAATTGATAGAATAATTATTTTACAATCTGCAATCTCAAACTATGTCTAATCAATACAAACTTGAACGTTTAAAAACTAAACACGTAATGAACCTAAAATAAATTGACCAAATTTTTCGATGACCAACAAAATAGTAAAACCATTAAAAAATTTCAAGGTTAAATTATGAGCTAATTAGTTTAACTTGTGACTACTTGTTTTTTAAATTTTCAAAGTGTCTGATAGGTCTTTACACATTCAAATTTTATGTCTAATAATACCATGAACTTTTAATATGATGTCTAGTAGATATCTGACCAATTCAATTTTTTAAAAAAATTAATCGATCTATTAGATGTAAGTTTGAACTATATGTCTAATGAAACCTTAAATTTTCAACTTTATGTCTAATACATTTGTTGAATTAAAAAAAAAAAATCAAACTTCAAGACTAAATTTATAATTTTGAAAATCTTAAGACCAAATAGATACAAACTTCAAAGATCGAAGTCTAGACTTATAATTTACCCAAAGTTATAATGTATATGTTGAGAATTTATGACAAATGAGGAGAGAAAGCAACCAAGCTTCCACGTACAATCATACATACTACAAGCGAAATTGAAAAGCAAGTATCGAAGTTCATAGGTGGGCCAAAGTTGAAAAGAAATTGAGAGGTAACATTTGAAAAGGGAGAAGTCAGAGTCTCGGACTATAAGTCGATCAAACGAGCTGGTAAACATAAACTAACTAGAAAATAAGTGATTAATTTTGGATCTAACATTCTACAGCTTCGAGTTCCACAATTACTATAACATACCGAAGTCACATATTACACATGTGTATTAGAGGAAGAACATTATAAATAGTCTCATTCAACGATCTTAATAAGAAAAGTCAATAATCTCAACTTTACTTTTGTGCTTAGCTAGACTATACACTCTCTTTACTAATCTAGGCATTGAAATGTTGTTGATCTAGAATCACCCGAGTACGAGGATCTCTCACATAGGTAAGCTTGAAAATAGGCACATGAACAAGTCTATAGAAGGTTTGCGATAACAATGAATGCATGCGAATTTCCCGTGTCAACACAATTCAATCAAAACCATCAATAATTCTTATTTTTCAACCTTCAATTATGACATGGAGTTGTTGCAAAGAGATTTAAAAAAAAAAAACAAAAAAAGGAAAAAGAGATCATCTGATTTCGAAAATTTTCCCCCTTCGAAGTTTGTGGCATGAAAAGAAAATAAGACTTTTGGGGATTTTCATTGTAGCACATAGCCACTTTCTATAGGTGTCCCCACGCTATACCCTGAGATTTTGGCACCAAAACTTATATGGTTTTTCTACTTTCTTCAAATAGCTTCATAAAATAATAAAAATAATAATAGTTATTAAAAAACCAATTAATAACAAATTTTAAAGTTTCATTTCCAAGAATAGCAAAAACAAAATTTCATTATTTATAGTAATTACATCCTTCTTATATGTTTTTAATTTTAATTAAATCCAAAATATCCTAATAATAGTCTTTACAAATATAGTTATATTTCTTAGTATAACTTTTTTTTTTTGACATATTTAAATACGAACAATGTGATCTTTTTTAAATATTCGAGGCCTCTTCAATTTTGAATTCAACTTTCTTTTTTTTCAAAAACAAAATTATCTTTTTTTTTCTTCATTTTTTTGTTATTTTATATTTTCACATTTTGATTTTGATTCATTCTTTCTTATTTAGATCTTCTTTTTCAAAAAGAATCTACTATTATTAATTTTTTTAATTTTTTTAATTTTTTTAATTTTTTATTGATTTTTTAATCATTTTTATTATTTTTTTTTCAATTTTACTTGCAAATTGATTATCTAAATACTATTTTAAGATAATTAAAATTTCAAATCTAGAATCAACAAAAGTAGAACAATAATTTTAATACCAATGGAGAGAGAGACCGAAAAAGCACCTTTTAATGGTATAGGTAAGCAATGAGCTCAGCTTATGGACAAGAAAGAGATGTCATTATTGTGTTTAGTTCATGTCAACTCTGATTTACAAATCCAATTTGATTTTCTTAGTGTTAATGAAGTTGATGACTTTGACTAAATTTCCTTTTATATTAATTAACCAAGTAAACTTTTAACATCATATTGCCTCAACTTGGGAATGCATTTAAAATTTTTTATATTGATTAAATAGGGGATAGTCTACTAAACTATAACTATATTCAATGGTATTTTTTTCGGTGAAACCAAAAAGTAAATTCATGAGAATTTATACCAAAATATCATTGTAGAGATATTTAGAGAATCATTATCCTCGACATCCAATCTCTCCATATAATATTTCTTCAATGATTAAAATATCGATATCGACGAAAATTGAAATTTATAAAATTATTTAGATTAATAAATGAGTTGCTAAAGTAAATTATGAATATTGTTATTAGTTTTTCTATTCAAATTGGACTACATTGATGATATTTTTTTATGATTTACGAGCCTTTATAAAAGATGTTGGAGATATCCATTGATATTTAATATCGATATCGAACTCTTCGATTTATGGATATATTGACGAATATATTGACATGCATATCGACAGATATTTTCATCCTTCTATTTGGTAGACATACCTATTTTGTTAAAATAATAATAATAATAATAAATAAATATAAAAAAACACAAAATCATCATGTTTTCTGACTATGTTCCTCTTTAAAATTTGTATTATAAGATTTTTTTTTTTTTTAATTTAGTAAGGTGGCTTAGTAATCATCTCCATCGCTATAAGTTTGTATTTTGAGATTTCAATCTTATTTTTAAAGATAGATTTACCATACTTTTGAGACTCCATGACGTTGAAACGAATGTCATAAGCATATTTCATGTCGCTTTCCTAAAGTTCTACATAAAAATTATTAATGTTACTAAAATTGACAATTTCGTTTCGAATTTCTTTTTATACCTTTTAAAAAATATTATGATAGAATATAAATAATTAAAGTTTCGTTTGATAACTATTTTGTTTTTTCGTTTTTTGTTTTTGAAATTTTAATTTTAAAAATATTGCTTTCATATATTGATTTATATGTTAAGTTGTCTAGATTTTAGGAACATTTTCAAAATTAAAGCCTCATCTTGAAACTAAAAGAAATAATTTTCAAAAACTTGTTTTTGTTTTTGAAATTTGACAAAGAATTAAAATGTTGATATAGGAATATCAAAATTTTGAGAAAGAAAATTTGAGAATACAAGAAAAATTTTCAAAAACCAAAAATAAAAAATGAAATGGCTACCAAACAAGACCTAAATTATAATAGTCAAATTGGAAATGACTAAAAGGTAATCATATTAAGAGATATGACTAGCATTTTTTTTTTTTTTTTTGTAAGGAGAGTGAATATATCTATTTTGTTCCATTTTTACCACAGTATACACTCAAATTCACAGTGAAATGATTAAAGTCCCGTTTGGTAAACCATTCGAAATTTGGTTTGATTTTTTAAATTAAATTTATTTTCTCTCAAATTTTTTTTACAATGATATTTACCTTTCTTAAATATTAGAGTTTTTCTTAACCAAATTTGAAAAAGAAAAACAAGTTCTTAAAAAATACCTTTTTTTCTCTTTTTAATATTTAACTTGATTTTTTTAAAAATAAAATTTAGAAGTGGAAGGGATATTTATATGCTTAGTTTTAAAAAAATTAAATGATTACTAAAAGAGTTCTACATTTGTTATATTTGTTTTTACTTTTTCCACTTGAAGAATACACAACATAAAATTTAAGATAATGCTCTACCATAATTGTAAATCGTTATAAAACAGATGAATTGTAATTAATTGGAATAATTGTATAGAGTGCCCTATATGAAAATTAACACCAAATTTCAAAACGAATGAATTTTGACCTTCTATTCATGTTATCACCATGTGAAATTATCACTTTAACGTCAAATGCATCTTCATTTTGCAACTTTTTTTCTTTTTTTCCTTTTCTTTTGTGTTTCCTCTTTTTCCCTTTTATCTTGTTTTGTGTTTATTTTTTTCTACGTTTCTTCTTTGATCTCTTTTTTTTTTTTTTTTGCAATTTTTTGCACTTCCTTCTAATTTTCCTTTTCTTTTTTATTTTTGTTTCTTCTTCTGTTTCTTTTCTTTTCTTTTCTTTTCTTTTCTTTTTTTTTTTTTTTTTACTTTTTTATGTTTCTTCTTCTTCCTCCTTTTTTTTATTTGTTTCTTTGACCCTCAAGCATCGAGTAGCAAACATATAGCATAGAGCATAAAGCGTAGAACATCGAGCACCGAGCACCGAGCATCGAGTGGACTTCTGAATCAAGCATGGAATGTAAAGCATAGATCATAGAGCATCAAGTATCGAGCATCGAGCATCGATCATTGGGTAGCGATGCAAACAGATGGGTAAATTTCAAGTATCGAGCATTGATTAATTGGGTAGCATCAAGTATTGAGCTTCGATTCTGAATCAAGCATGGTTCTCAAGGTCAAATGGGTAAATTTTATGCTGATGCAAACAGAAGGCCATTTGTTCCTTCATATCTCAATTATGGGCTACTTCTTATTTGGGCCCTTAAAAGGAGCTCATCCGTACAAAAATACCTTAATTAGTTTCTGCACATAATTTCTTATTAACCCTAGAAAAAAGAGGTGTTTCATTGTTGGAAAAATGGACTAAAAGACTCATACTCAGGTCCTAAAATGATTTTTGCCCCATATTTTAAAATTTAAGAATTTTGACCTTTTTCTTATCTCATCATCAAGCAATTTTACAAAATTACCCTTATTTCTTCTTCTTATTGTTCTTCTTCTTCTGGTGCTCTTCTTCTCCACTACAACCAACTTCGACAAGACCATGCACCAGCTCCAACGATTCCACACAAGCAGCTCCAACCGTCTTCTTCTTATTCTCTCCCTCTATTCAATTTGTGTTGTAGAGCGAGAGTCAGAGAGCGAAAAATGAAGAGAAGAGAGTGATTTGTGAGAGGAAAGGGAACAAGAGTAAGAGAGCAAGAAAGCTCATTCCGCTTGCCCAAAGTTCTGTTTGATAATTTCACTCGAACTTTACGTCAGCAAATAGTAAAAAAAACATTGAATGCATACGTCGAATTGATTTTTTTACTCTCTTGCTCTTGCTCTTTCGCTCCCTTTTCTTCCATAGATCGCTCTCGTCTCTTCTTTTCTCACTCTCTTAATTTGACATTAGCAAATAGTTAAAAAATCTCATTTTCAGAAAGTGGGAAAAATCTCACTTTTCTCTCCAAATTTGAGTCATCCATCCGTGAACCCTGAAGCTATAATTGAAAAAACATTTTGTAAATGGAAGGTTGTTGATTTCCACGTTAAAATAGAGGCTGATAATTAGAGATGAAATTATATACCAATGTTTGAAACTTATCTATATTATTCTTTTTATATGTGTGTATCGAAACCTACCAAATTTGATTCAAGACAATTATTCATATGGAGTCTTTTTAAATATAAAAAAAATATTTTAAAATATTTTAAAATATTTACACTTTATAACAAAAAGTTTCAAAAATACAAAGCACTTTTGAAATTCTTTGATATAAAGTGCTATGGAGCACAAATACTTTATGTGAGGCAAAGAATCTATATCAGACACGTAACAGATATTGATACTTTTAGATACTTCCTAGATATGTATCTGACATGTAATTTGATGCATCTATTTTTACATTTACCTTCTTTTAAAGAAAAAAAATAAGCAACTCATCTAAATTTAAAAAGTTCACTACTTGAGTCCAAAACTAAAAAGAAAAAAATAAAAATAAAAGACCAAACCCTAGAATCATGTAATCTTCATCTTCATATTTGATTCCCCGCAAAGTCCACTAAAATATAACCCATTTGAATATCATCAACAATTCAATGAAAAAGTTATTCTTTATCTTCATACTTCTCCTTATAATCTTTTCTTCTTCTCTGATAATATGAGTCATTTTTCTATTACATTTTATTGACTATTTTACTTGACATCTTAGATGTTGCTTCTTGTATTGCATTTCTGTGTTTGTGTTGTATTTTATACTATTGTCATTAACTTGGATGCTAAATTTATCCATATCCTAGATTCTTTAAGAAAAAAAAAGTATCTTTAACATATCGGTATCCTAATATTTTAGAAATTGGTGTATCGTCGTATTCTATCCTATTTGTATCTCGTATATATATCCGTGTCTATGCTTCATAGATAAAGTGTAAATATTTTTTAGATTTTCTATTTATAAAAATTTTCCTTTTCATATATTTGAGGATATATTTGGATTGACGGGAGAAAAAAATGTTTTCCAAAAAAGTCATTTTTATTTAAACCCTTTTGATAGAAACAATTTAAAATATATTTTTAAAAATATTTAAAAGCTATTTTGAGTATTTGTAAACACTTCAATTCCTTTTAAAATGACTTATTTTCAAAACTAAACAACCAATGGATGCAAATTAATTCTATGGATTGTAATTTACTTTCTAGACAATAACAATTGCAAAATATGTGTTGTGATTCTTGTTTCTTATTTTTGTTTTTCAATTAACCTCCACACCATCTGCCTCCTTTTAGCCTTTTTTTTTTCTTCTGAAAATATTAGGAGTAAAATTGTGCATTTTAATTGAAAAATCTAATTAAAATTTCTTTTAAACATTATTTAAATATATAAGGCACTTTTTAGACATTTTTTCAATGGGATTATTAAAAAAATTAGTTATCAATCTTGTTAACCTTAATTTTTAAAAAAATATAACTTACAAAATCAGCATTTCTTAGTTATTTCTCATAATTTTCAAATAAGAATTTGTTTTGCATCTTTGTCAATAACCCCAAAAAAGGCCCACATTGTAGGGGTTCACCAAAAGTCCAAAACTACCCTTGGAATTTCTTGTGAAACTACCCTTTAAATTTGATTTCCAAATCTGATGACTGGGCCCCTTCACCAGTCCTTGAAAACTTTTTTATTATTATTTTAAAAAGCATTGGATATTTTTTTTCCTCGTATACCTAAATAAATAGATCTACTTATACAATTGTCCAAACTTTTTTATTTTTTACATAAATAACTTAATGGATTATTATTTTACATAAAAGGTTGACCTAATTTACTTTTTCGGTCTTTCTTACCATTCACTTTTTCAAAGTATATATATAATAATATTAATACCAAAACAAGTATGTAAGATATTATGAAATGAACTTCCCAAAATGATTTTCTTATCAAAACATATACAAGGAAAGTTTCTCCAAAAATGTGAAATTTTGCCTTCATAAATGAAAGTAAGAATCGGCAAAAAGTTTCGAAAGAGAAAACAAGATATACTTGATATATACGACACTTTATATTTGAAACTTTCAAGGAAACAAACTAGTGTGTATTTCATAAATGCATGAACAAGGTGATTTGTACAATATATATATTCATATATATGAACAATATATGTGATGCATATTTATATTTTCTAGTATACTGTTAATATATTCGACATATACTTGAGATCTCAGTGGAAATGTAATCAAGGTCTAATTTTGATATAGGTCAAATAATTAAAATATTAACATGTCGTAGGTAGTGGGATCAACATTAATATTAAGGAGAACTCCAAATCAAGGATCAAAATATTGATGTTTGTTATGAGTAATTTTAGACCAAAAGGAAAAAATTATTTTAAAAAAGCAACTGGGCCAAACTAGCATTCGAGCCATAGGAAAGGGTTAGAATAACGACAAGAGAATGGATTGATGCCCTTATGAGGCTTCTTGATGTCGGCAAGGCTGACCATGGCCAAAACCCACAAGGGATGAGTTAAACAACTCCCTCAAACTAGGAAACCCTAAAACAAGTCCCAATCAAATATAGAAATCTAAGTCCTAAGAGGACAAGGAAACCAAACCTTATAAAAAGGGGCTCTAAGAATCTAAAGAGGGCAAGTAAATTTTCTCTGAAGACAGTTGCTGACTTTGGTTTTAAGCTTTAAACTTCTTCTAACTTAAGCATCTCAGTACAGTGGCAACTACAACATCAGTATGAAGATATAGTTCATTTTCTTTTGCATGCTAATTTTCTTCACTGATCAAATAAATATATTGTTGTTGTCCATCAAAAGTCAGGGGTCGAGCCTTGACAAAAATTTGGCATCAGCAATATTGATATTAATATCGGAATTTTACTCTTGGCAAGTATATCAACATCAATACTAACATTTGGAGTTGATTGCAACAATTAAAAATTATAGGGACTAATTGATCAAATTAAAAATTTAGGGTTGTTATTGTAAAAAGGACACATAGTTGAAGAAGTCAATCACATTAAAAATTTAGAGTTTTAATTGTAAAAATGAACACATAATTGAAGAAGTCGATCACATTAAAAATTTAAAGATGTAATGATAATAAACTCTCTATTTCAAAGATGGTTTGTGAAATTTTTCTTTTCATTTTATTTTTCACCTTCTATAGTTTTGTAGTTTAAAATGAAATCATATATTTCTCAATCATGCATTCATGCACTAACAAATAACCATATAAGCAATTAACTTTTTTAATATTCTACATTTAGATAAAATAAACTTTGTTAAAATAAAGATATAACTAAATAAACATTAGTTAAATTAAATACTATCTTAATTTATTTCCAACCGAAATTTAAAATGCGATGTTCTTTTTATTATACATGTTCAATAGTTGCTCAAAACTTCTGCATTAAGCGACTTTTCTCTCTTCTACAACTATTGAAATTATCATTTACTTATTTTTGTAAACTAAATTTATTTAAAAGTGTAATATTTAAATTAATAAAAGCAAATATATTATATAAATTTAATTAAATTAATTGATAAATTACAAGACATTCTTAAAACATTACGTAAGTTTAATACATTCTAATCTTGCAAAATAAACACGATTATTCAAATATTTTTAAATTTTCATAAAATTAATCCTATAAAACAAACATACCAGACATTTTCTGGCTCCATCTATGACATATCCTTTCCCATTTTAAATATATTTTATCCAATAATATTCCAAAATCTCCATTAAATGCAACATCTTACACTCAAAAAAAAAAAAAAAAAAAAAAAAAAAAAAAAAAAACAAAAAAAACTTGCAAACATTTTGATTTTAATAATTTCAGAATTACTCAAGTTCCCTGTCAAATTTTATTGAAAAGATGTTGCACTAATATTCTTTTCTTTGTTAGACTTTTATTACACTTTGCCATTAATTTCCAAAAGGAAAATGGAAAATTATCTTTTGAGAAATGACGCTGAACTTTTGTTGATATTAATAATTATTTGAAGACTGATGTAATAGGTGATTTTGTTGGTTTCTTCTTTTTTATCCTTTTGGTGTGATCTTGTACGTCTTTTAAATCGGACTTAAAATTTGTTGAAAAATTAAAATCATACCAATATACATATATACATATTAGAAGGTAGCAAAAATTTATAAAAAGAAAAAAAAGTTGGAGCAAAAATTAGAAAGAAAATATATAAAATTTAGGGCTGTTTGAGGCACTAAGATGTTATAAGATATGGAGAGTTCTGATGTTTGAAGATTTCTGATGTCTAGAGCGTTCTGATCAAGCATGAACGATCAAGTATGATCGAGCATGTTCAAACATTGAGATGATATACGATACACGGAAGGAAAATGACGGTGAGATACAAAACACTTTCCAAAAATGGGCTCACAAACAATTAAAATCGGTGAGATAGGATAATGGGCCTCCAAACACTGAGATGATATAGGATGTGGGGATATATCATCTCATGTTGGGCCTCAGATAACCTCAATTAGAGTAAAAAAAGAATTTATTCCATAGAAAAAGGAAAATTGGAGATGGAGTAGTATAATGTTAGAGTGAAAAGAAGAATAAGTTGTAGTGTGGAGAAGGGTATTTATGATTGGATCTATAGTAATAGCTAATCGACGTAGGGGTCAAAGGTACGTGCCCTCAATTTACCTCTCTTTTTTTTTTTTTAATATAAATTGTGAGTGATATATATATATATGTGTGTATATATATATATATATATATATAGTCATTGAGACCTTTTTGGATAGATATAGTTGTTGTCTGGCCCTTGTGCCCCTTGTGATTCCCCCCTCCTTTTGCATGGGCTTAAGGCCCAACCATATAAAAGAAGAGAAGAACAAAAATGGGGAAATTGTGAAGAATAGCTACAAGAAAAAAGCAAACATGAAAAATGACCAATGCATTTAGCTATTTATATTTATAGCTACCAATGATTAAAAGGAAAAAAATTATAGCCACCCTATTTTAGAAGATGAGAGAGGATATCTTTATTCTCAATTTACCCTAGATATATCTCTACATTTAGTTAATGCATTTTAACAAGTTGGTTAAAAAAAATAAATAAATAAAACAAATCTTCCAACCAAAAATATATATCTCCTTTTTGATTCATGTATAGAGGGAAGATACATTTTCAAACCATGATTTTTCTTTAAAAATATGATTTTATTAGATGTTACTATTTTTTATTCTTCACCGGTCAGTTTCAATTTTCAAACATTTTTTACCTCAAATCCCAATTTTTACCTTCGAGGGTTATTCAACATCATACAAATTTATATAAAGGGTCCCCAACCTTATTAATGTGAATATAATTAAATATACAACAACGTAAGTATGAACATATGAGTATATGCAATATCCACTGTGTATCTATATAAACTAAGATTAAAATTAAAAAAAAAAAAAAAAAAAAACTCATAACCTTATGAATATGTGTATGTAATTAAACCTTCAACATCTTACAAAGGCATGCATGATTATATAAGAAACTCCATACACCAAGGTATACAAACAATCCTACACCCTATGAGTATGTGTATATATATAACCTAACATACAAGAGCGCACATGCATAAACTTATGAGCTATAAACCCTAAATAGGGTGTATCTATATCATATTCATATCAAATGCAGAATAGTATAAAGTTAATGGATAAATACAGAAAATAACCACACACACATTGATCACATATTTACCATCATTCCCTACATCCTCTTCAGCAGTATGCTCCCTATTTGACTTTCCCTCAAATTTTCCTTCTATTTTTGTTTGAGCTCTCTTCCAGTCAGCTGGGATTCAATGTAGATAAGAGAATTTTGTGGCTCTCTTGCTATAAAAAAAACATTTTTGGCACCACTACTACAAAACTGGATTTTAATGTCGGTTTAAAACTGACATTATAAAAGTGTAATGTTCGTTGAAAACCGACATCGAAAATCGTATTATAAAAGGTCTTTAATGTCCATTGTCTTTAATATTGGTTTTAAACTGACATTATAGCGGATCGAAATTTCAATGCCAATATTCTTCAATGTCGATTGAAAACTAACATTGTATACTATCTTCAATGTCAGTTGAAAACAGACATTGTACACACCATCTTCTATGTCCATTTTTTACTAATTTTTTTCAATAATTGTCCGATATTTTTTAATGCCTCATTTTTTTAAAATGTCCAATCAATTTTAAATGTCAATGAAAGAGTTAAAAACCGACATTAACAATATATATATATATATATATTCTGCTTAAGCACGTGCAAACCAATAATTTTTTTAAAACAATAATATTTATCTTATCTGTACATATACAAAATAAAATCTTAACTGCTTTTTTATATTATGATTTCAAAAAAATATAAAAATTAACTAATTTATTGGAAGAAGGAAATAAAACTAGATAACAATGGAAATAAAACATGTCCACAGATTGTTGTATCAATTTGACCGAACAATCATCACAGCCACTAACAAAGTTGAGTTCAATACATTTGCTAGAAAGGAAAGAACATAATAAAGAATTGGAAAATGCATCATAGTTATGCTTCATTGTTGATCCATTTCTCATGCACTTTAAAACCCAAATATCTTAAGAATACCTGCAACAAGAAAATGAAGATAACACTTTGTGAAGTATCTCGACTAACAAAACATAAATTGAGGAAGAAGAAAACAAAATTGTTGTATAAATCAAACAAAAACTTACTCGAGTTTTGTAAATGTTCGCACGTAGAGCATCTGAGAGATATCCCATAGGCTAACTAATGAATCAGTACTTTCAATCGCAAGCTACCTATGATTGCAACAAGGAAATCGTTTATCTTTTCCAGTGCCTAATTGCAAAAGTTTTCACAATAATTGAAGCAAGAAATCGAAAAATATTTGTAACTAACTTTACTAACTCTTATGCTTTAGAAAATTTTCAACAACATGACATCATTATATAGCAAAACCAAAATTTGTTTACTTCGGCACTTGTTCAAAGAAATGCACTTCCAACACAACATTCAAACAACAATCTTATCTCAACAAAACTACTAAAGTTTCTAGAACACTATAATATTCAAACCAACTACGTAGTAATTTGAGCACAAATTGACTAAAACTTATATGAGTACAAATTGAAAAAACCAATTACATATGTTAATGAAATAAGTTTGTAGATTCTAACATCCAAATTTCAAAGATTCTGCAGAACAAAGAACGAAAAAAAACCAATTATATATGTTAATAAACTAACATTTCTTCTCACCTTCAAAGTAAGTGTGATGTCTATCGTGTACTCCATACTCAAAATCTTACTGTGAAATGAAACTGCACAAAAAGTAAAGATATTAAAAAATACATAATGCACAAAGCACAAAAAAAAAAAAAAAAAATCTATCAAAACCATCTCAAACAACTAGTTCACAAAAAGATATTAGAGAATACATTCTTCACCTTAACAAATTCTACAATCTCAAAGTGGGTTTCCTAAGCACAAAGCACAAAAAAAATTTATAAAAACCATCTCAAGCAACTAGTTCACAAAAAAGGAAAAAAAAAAAAAAAGAGAGAAGGCATTCCATACCTCAAAATCAAAGTAATTGACGATCGGATTTGAAAAACCCACGACCAGATCTGGCAAATGCAATTCAAAGTAGAAGACGCACAACAGATCCAAATTTACACGAGCAACGAATGGAGGCCGAACTGCAGCAGACACGCGAACGTCAAACGAACTGGTTTTGCACACAGAGTCGGATTTGCACGATCAGAGAACGAACAACAAACGACGAATGGAGACCCGCATGATCAGAGATGTGAACAATGAACGATGAATGGAGACCTGTACGATCGCAAATGCGAATGACGAACAACAAACGAAGACCTGCACGATCGGAGACACGAATGACGAACAATGAATAGAGACCTACACAATCGATGACAAACGAAGGTTGGATCGAGGAATGGAGGCCAAATCTGAACACGGAGTCGGATCGATGAATGGAGGCCGGATTTACACGAGGAGCAGAGGTTGGATCTGCACATAAAACCGGATCGACGAACATAATCGACGAACGAAGGTCGGATCTGCACGACGAACGAACCTGCACCTACAATCGACGATCGACGTACCACAGTAGACTCTGGACAAACGACAAAGATTTGAAAGGTGATGAAGTCAAAGGCAACAAGAGGGTGTGAGGAGAGAAGTGAGAAAGAAGAGACAAGAAAGTTAGGAGAGAAGTGAGAAAGGAGAGAGAAGAAAATTACTAGAGAAATTAAATGAAAGAGAGAGGACACTTTACTAAAAAAATGGGTATCTACAATGTCGGTTTAAAATGGACAATAAAGTATATCTTTAATATAGTTTAAAACCGACATCAGAGATCATTTTTTTTAAATCGACATCATACATCCATTTTTAATTTTTTCAACAGACATAAACAATCATATTTCTTGTAGTGCACCGAACCTCACTATAGAAAGTTTGTAAGTATATACCTACAACATTTTCATTCATATTCATAAATATAAAATATCATACACAATAAATAAGATTATCAATATTATTGTAACTACAATGTTCTATAGGAAGATTGTGGCCAATAGAAAAACAAAGGCCAAAATAAAAAATATCATAAAAGTTTAGATTGCGGATTTATAGGTACTAAAATTATAGAAGATGAGAGTGAAATTTTTTTCTTTCCGTTTATACTTCTACCATGTACTAATATTTGCATTTAACATATTTAACCGTAAATTGATTGAAAAAAAACACATACGATAATTTATATATAACAAAACAATACATTGAAATACATCAACAATGCATCACATACATAATTTGTATATAACAATACATATATAGAAGCTCAGGTATATAAATGTACACACAACACACGTACCATGTCCCAGCAAACAGAATACATATCAATAAGGGTATATGCATATGACACCTATTTATACAGTCATTTTCAAAACTAAGGACAGTGAATAAAATCCCTAAAACAATAGGATCCTCAATTCAAAAGTAAATAACTATCTAAAGTTTGTTTAGTGTGACTTTTCAATGAAAAATTTTGGACCGAACACGAATCACCACGTTATTTCTTAAATTAACGATGAAAGTATAAACCATCAAATTTGAGACTAATTAAAAAATGCTTGTGTCCCAAATTAAAATTGAAGACATAAATTGGCAAATTGATGCGTTATTTTATGTGATGAAATAATGGAATGAATTGCGGTGATGGGAATGCTTTGAGCAACAAATTTTCTCAGCAGAATTCAAGTATAAATCCCACTAAGTTTCTTGGTAAGTCCAGGGTCGAACTCAGGGACTAGGGAAAAACGGTATGTGGTGGTAATTTTTAAGAAGACTTTGCGGTAACCAATAAATCAAAGAATTGTTTTGAGTTGTTGTTTGCGGTATAAAAAGTATGTGGCGGATTTGAGAAAAGATTGATTATGCAGTAGATACACTGAGTATGCGGAGGAACGGGTTGAGAAAGTCTTTAGCTTGTGTTTCCCGGGAATGCGTCAAACTATGCGATTGTGCTACACTCATGCGACAAATCATTTTTCAATGCAAATGCGGTGCTCCTAGTTCTAGGACACATGCGATGAATGCGATAATGTCCATAGAACTTATTCCTAAGTCTCTACTTTTTTTCCTATGCAATGATGCAAGATGCACACAAAGACAAGGTGACCGCATACAATCATAACTTATCTCTAGGATGCATGTGATGCGTTAATAGCAAACAGTGCTTATTCCTAAGCTCCTATCTCTTGATTATGCATTCTAATCTGACTCTCCCGAGCCTAGATTCTAACCTGACTTTTCCAAGCCTAGATTCTGTCCTTAGACTACCCTCCCGAGTATCTCTAATGGACGAATGATGCATACATAATACAAGATAATCGCATAGATTGAAGATCCCCAGTTATGCTAGCTAAGTGCTTCTCATCCCATTCGACAAATTTAGCTACTCATGCGTAATAAATAGAGAGTGAACAAATATAAAGAAGTAAATTTCATTTATGTAGATAAGTTTAAGTACAGAATGACAATGAAAGATAAGAATAGAGAGTCTGGTAGCAATCCCTTGCTTCCCAAGGCTTTTACACTATTAACTCTATTCTGTTTAAAAGATATTCCTGTTTCCGCAAGAGTTAGCCTTCTCTCTAATCTCGACACTTCCGGCACTCTTCCAAGTTCACTGGAACAATCTCTCGGCACAATCTCGCTTCTCTTGCTTCCGCCTTAAATAAAAGAAAAACTAAGAACAAGGCTACTTCTAACTATGGAGAAATTTATCTAACTGTTGAACTAGACGAACTCCTTCAATGAAGGTTGCCTTCGGTATTTATAGAACTTCAGGCTGAAAGGCTTCTTCTCTCTTTGATTGCACTGATGGGATGACATTGATTCTCTATTTGATGCGCCGAATATTTGTCACCGAAAATTTGAGTGTACTTGCTACAGTAGTTCGTTAACGGCTTGTCAACTTAACTCGGAATCGACTGTCATCAGCTTTCTGTCCCATCATGATTTATTATGCTTTTCACCCAGATGCGCCCACCAAGTTGTGGCAGCTCTATGCGGCAATCCTTCTTGAGAAAATATTTGCAAGCACAAATCACCACAAAGTCTTGTAGTAACGCTGCGCTCGACCATTGCTTTCTTGAGATCACATTTTACGCCTTGCGTCAACGCATATTCTGCACAAAAATACCAAAGTTAACTGTTTTCATGCGATGAACACATGCAACCGCAATGTTATGAGCTTAATGCTTTTTGGACGCAATCTTATATATTTTATCAATGCAAACCTGCATTGTTTAATAACTTAGCACTGTAATAATGTGCATTTCTGCCCGTTATCCACCCCAAATTTAAACAATGCTTGTCTTCAAGCATAAGCTAAAGATTTCTTTTAGAAAGTCGACCACAATCTCTTTTCCTAGATTTCTCAAAGATGCCTCATTCAAATCCTATACACCAAAATTTCCTTAATTCTTATTCAAGTCTCTTCTTAAAATATTTCTAAAATCTAGGGACCGCAAGTTTAACCTTCAAAAGAACTTTACTAGATTCCAGGACATCGCATGATTTATTTTAAAAAAAAAAAACTTTTTTTTACAGGGGTGTTAAATGATCTTTATCCTTGCGTATTTTTTACATTATTATTTTTCTCTGACCTTGCGCTGATCCAAGTTCCTCGCTTTTGTTTTGGCTTGCCCCCACGTGTGTCATGCGGACATCCAACTTCGATTGCATTCCATATTCAACTCAACTCTTGTCTTGCTTGATTTGGCTTACGCCGAACAGAGGAGTTGTGCTTACGCGTTGATCTTGGCGACTTACTTTCATTTTGGCTTGCCCCCACATGTGTCATGTGCACATCCAACTACGGGTAAGTGTCTTTCACAACTTAACTCTTATCAACATGGGTTTCCTCATTACGTTGACAATGGAGTTGTTATTCTCAGTATTTTCCCTTTTTTTTTTTGTGCAAATGATCGTAATGTAATGAATGTAATTCTCCGAGACCGCTGCCACCCCCAAACTTAAAGGTTGGTAGCGTTCTCACCGCAAAGCTAAAAACAAACTCAACGGGAATGTAGTAATAAATGTTTGAGCAAAGGTTTGAACGCAATAAAACTTAAAACTTTCAAAATTTGAAGAAGCTATTAAAAGTAAAAAGCATCTTGCGATGTGTAGTTAGCGGATGTGATGAATTATACGTATCATCATAGAAACATCGCAAAGGAACGCAATCAGGAAAAATAGAATTTCAAAAGGATAATGCATAAAAGATAACAAGAAAAGAACCTTAGGCAGAACAATGCCTGCGATCATGCGTTGGAATCCACGCGATCGAAGCCATGCATTGAAGGATGAAAGGAATTCTTCTGTTGTACTGTGCACCGAGGAGACTTATTATCGCACCTACAAGGAACAAACACACCACTACCAAGGAAGCAGCCGCATATCCAAAATAACAATAAAAATAAACTAAACTATGAAAGCAAGGTAAAGATAGAGTAGAAGACGTCCCTGGAGAAATTGGAGTATTGTCACCGCAAGGAGTCTCCCATGCACGAGATTTCTCTCAACTGCTTAGGTCAAGATGCCTTGACCATTGGAACTTCTGGCAATTGCTTGGCGCATGCAATCGCCATGTGCTTAGAATTAGCTTCAGCTCTTGCAAATGATTGCCCTTCTATCCTGGGGTCAATACTGGCTTTCGGCGTGTTGACTACACTTCAATATTGGTTGCAACTTGGTCGCACAAGCTACAATACTCCCAAGATAAAAAGGTTGCCTGTAAAGACACAAATCTCAACAAACAATTAGCTGCCAAATCCCTGGCAACGGCACCAAAAACTTGATGACGAAAAATTAGTTATCAATTACTTGATGACTAAAATTACGTGGATGCAATATGCGATGCATGTTCTTAATGTATTTGTTGATTATCATGCGTTAGACTTACAATATGTGTTAATAAATGTATGCGATGACCATGCATTCCTATCACAAGTTTTTTTTGCGCTCACGCCAATATAATGCGAAGGCAAGTTTCTCGAGTGATCTAAGGTCGAACTCAGGGACTTGTAGCTAGATGTATGCGGTAATGTGTGTGTGGTGGTTGAATAAAAGAATGATGGAGGGATTTTATGCTAATACTACTCCTACTTCTAACTATCAGACAACGCAATGAGAATATAAATGAGAGGTAGAGATACGACAACTGTTCACTCGAAGTAAATGGATGGAAAATAGATCAAATGTGAGGATGTCTTCATCGCAACCCTTAAGAGTGACGGCAAGGGCAACTTCAGTCAACGCAAGCTATGCGATCATGCTACACACACTAGAGCCTAAATCTAGGATGTATGTGATGTGTATGCAAAAGGGTCAAGGTGACCGCATACAGCCACCATATCCTACTTCTTGAACGCAACCATTGTTCTCTCCGTAGGGTGCATACGCTGTGTAATAGAAAATGGAGCTCATTCCTAAGTCTCCATTCTTACTTATGCAAACCTAATCTAGCTCTCTCAAGCATTGATTCTAACCTAGCTCTCTCGAGTCTTAGGTTCTTTCTTTAGACTCTCTCCCGAGTAGCTCTAAAGGTGTGATGGACGCATACATAAGACAAGGTAATCACGTAACTTGGCTGACATAAGATTATTCCTATCTCTAGTGAACAATAGCTTACATTTCTTAATGCATCCAACCACTTACCCTCCCGGGCAGTTAGTTGTTGCTGACTTTAATCATAGACAAACATTGGGTCTACCTATAGATAGGCATTGCTATAGCTTCACACTAAGCAAATAAGGTTTTCTCACATACTCGCACAACGCATACCTTCCGGTGGTTTGCTATATGCTTCATATCCCTAATCCACATGACTAAGTATGCGATACTCAAGCGATCTCACTAAGCGATGCAATAAAAGTTAAGGATGTTAAGTAAAGAAGATGGAGATGGAATTGAAGGAAACATAGAAATACACTGAACACATAATGTATTAATTCCTTAATCCCAAAATGTAATACAATACAATATAAGAAAAGAAGAGAAAATGGAATGACCAGCTGGAAGCAATGTCTTGCTTCCAGCAGATGTGTGTCAAGGTTGCCGGTGGTGCCATTGAAGGGTGGTGGAGCTGACTCTCTCGAGATCTAACTCTAGTCAAAGGCTCCAGTCGTCACTCGGAATGGATGAAGGAGATGAAGAACTCTCAAGTTTTCTTTTAACACGTTTGTCTGGATCACAAGGATCCGCCTGAAGGCCGAAACTTGGACGATTTGAACTTCTGCTCATTGGCTTCTATATATAGAGCTTGGATCACTGACAGCATTAATGGACTACTCTGATTCTGACATTCGCGGCGTGTTAGTCCTTTCTGAATCTCTATTGCTAATGGCGTGGTAGGTGTAATGTCAACATCATCTTTTGATTTTCCCGATATATGCGTTGATGCGTTCATTCCACCAACCTTGCATTGATCCCGCTATTACGCGTCATCGTGTAGCCGCAATCGTGTAGTGACTCCATTCGCTTAATACCGTAACTTCTACACGATGACTGCAATCACTTGACGATCGCAACTCCTATGTGATGGACACATGCGGCTGATCACCGCAATACCCATGCGTTAATCGTATGCGTTCGCATTTGCGATGGAGAGCTTCTCTGCATGCAGTCGTTTATGCAGTAGTCCAGCTTCCACGTCTACGTCCACTTCCTGCGTTAGCTACAAAAATAGACAATTAAACGCATAATAATGGGTTAGCCGAGATTCTCAATGTTGAACGCCGCAAACTCATTTTCTCATGAATTCCTAACATAATTGCTGCTTATTCTGCTTAACAGCCCTCATAATTCTAAATAAAAGGCCTAAGATGACATGTATTTCTGCATGTCATCACAAATCCCTGATAATATCATGTGTTTTTATCGTGATCGTTAGATTAAATAAAATAATTTGGTTCAATTTGATATTAAATTTTAGGCTAAAGTCCAATTGAGCCCAAAAATAGGCTTAGTTTGACTCAAATGCTAACTATGACCTAAAACCAATTAGTAAGACCCAAGGGCCATATCCATGGACCAAACAAGCCCAAGCTCACAAAGCCCACCAGATAACTCTATAAATAGAAGAGTTCTCCTTCATTTGAAGAATTAAAAAAATTTGCACCCTAGAGAGCCTAGAGAGAATTCTCAAAACAATCAAAAGACTCTCTAACCCCTGAGGCTGAACACTTTTTAAAGATACAAGTTAACTGAAGATACAAAGATTCTTCCAAGACTTCAATTCAAGAACATCACGTGTTTCGTTTCCTCAAATCAAGTATACACATTCAACTGAGAGAGAATCAAAGGATCAAGTACTAGAGATCGAACCACGTCCACACAAATCAACATAAACACAAATTCAACTCCCCCAAACACGTTTCTCTTGAAACCTTGTGCGAATAAATTGGCAAGCCTAGTGAAACATCTCTACCTCTCAACTCTCTATCATCAATCAAATCAAGCAATGACACCAATAAATTTGCATCTAGAACTACTGTTGCAAGTGACGATTACACGGAACCTGTCACCTGCAGCTGCTCAAAGAAGATCATGCAGAAACAAGAACAAGGTCTGTCTTCGCGCAAAAGATCTGGAAATAGCTAACAGAATCCCCTAAAGGCGGTATTTTCATAAAAGAAAATCTCTTATTTGACAATTCTACTTCTGCTTTTGTGCAATTAAAGAAAGAATCACACTCTGATGTAATGTTCGTCGTGATGGCTGATGTAATGGTTGAGATAGCCATGGCATTAAGGGAGAGAAAAATAAATCTTCTAATGAAAGTTTTTAAGAAGCGAGATCATGAAATTTTTGTTTTAAGAGATCATATATAGGCTCGAAAAATTGCTAAGTCAAGTCAAACTCTCGCTGCCAAAGCTAATGACAAAGGAAAAACTGTATTGTAAGAAAACCAACAACAACAATCCACTTCTATCACTTTCCTGTCAGTCCAACAACTGCAGAATATAATCACAAACCCAATCAAAGCTACGTATGGAGAGTTGTCTCATAATTCTTTTATGAATTCTAAACCATATACTAAAAGAATTGACAACCTCAGAATGCCTGCTGGATATCAACCATTGAAGTTCCAATAGTGCGATGGAAAGGACACTCTGAAACAACATGTTGCTCACTTCATTGAAACCTGTAAAAATGCAGGTGTTGGGATTGGTGTCCTAAGTCTCTTGGTAGTCTTGTAGTTTGTAAACATTCTATAAACATATTTTTATTAATAAAATAAGTGTTATTTTATAAACACTTACTCAATCCAATAAACTAAGATCCAAGGTTATTTTATGTAACTTAAGCATGTATGTGGAGACATACTAGTGGATCATGTCTTAAGTAATAACCTAAATGGTATATAGTAGATGGATAAAAAAGGGATACCTTATCCTGGTGACACTGCGGATATGGCCCGTTTTGTAGATATTACAAGTGTTGTAAAGTGCTACAAATGGTCTGATCCTGACCATTCAAGTTGGAGTATCCTATACAAAGAGTTTGTATAAGACCGAACCACAAAATGATTAGTCTCTTTATATAACGTCATTGATAATTGAGACTTACATTTTACTAAAATGACCATAGATGACATGACCATAATCCTGAGTGAGTTGGGAACTCCTGCTCATGAGGACGGTCCTTTGATTTGTATGGGAGAGAGTGGCCAGATTGCCAACTCAACAAGCCTACCATTTTGGGAATTCGTCTGATTGGGGAGTTGGGAACTCAGCTATGGAATTCACTCCTTCCCCGAAGTAGGGTTAAATAAATAAATTGCTCCCTTAAGGGCTGATTCCGGGTCTTGAACATAGTGGCCACACCCTCTCTTGGGAAGAGAGGACTCAATCATAGTGGGACTATAACTTATTGTTCATTAGAGGAATTAGTGGTGCTTAAGGAGTTAGATGTAACTACAGGAGAAAATGGGTAAATTGGTCAAACTGTAATTACGAGCGATTTGTGAAGCGTCATCGTACGGTTGATTGGTTATATGGACATAGAAACATATCTGTAGCACGAAGAGTGTAGTCGTCAGTCTTTAGTAGAGTGACTAAAAATTAACAGATGGTGGATCTCGTGATTAATGAGTTTAATCAGTTATTCACGTACTGTTAGAGCTTCAAGTTACAAGTTCATAAGGTCCCCTTAGTAGCTCAATGGGTTCAAGTTGAGAATCAGATTTTGGGTTAGTTTAAAGTGTTCAAATTAACAAGAAGAATTTGATTATATATGATATAATTAAATTAAATCAATTATATGAGATATAATTGATATGATGTATTTGATACATTATATGATTGAAGGAATAAATATAAATATGATTTATATTAAATGTTATAAAATAGAAAAAGAACTATGATTTATATGTTGCATATGATGTAATATTAAAACTATCGGTTATAAATATAATATGATAATTTAGTTATTATATTTATTTATAATATATTAATTATGTGATAATTAATTATTCTTTTTCTTAATAACCGACTTGAGTGGGAGGTTATTTGCAGTTTATGGTAACTGTAAAATAAAAAGGAAAATGGTTTTCCAAATCAAATGATGAAGATGATTCAATTCATATCGTCTCACAAAAAGAAAAACTATCGAGTAAAAGAGTTTTACAAAACGATAGTATCTCACAGCCTAAACGATCAAGTATCAAGTTTACTATAAGATAGTTACTCATTGCGACATGATCGAGTAGCAAGTATATACGATAGGCTTCTTCTTACTATACGATCGCGTATCAAGTCTATATTATACACTTCTTCCTTCTCCCACTTACTCGATCGTTTACCTCCTTCATTCCTCTAACAAAAGTCATATAGAGCCTACAACTCCTAGATTCTCACACCGAGAATACCAAGGTAACTCTTATGGTGGTGTTCTTGTTTCGTTCGAGGGTCGAGGATCGAGTTGCACTCGATAGTGATTAAGGATTCTTCAATTCATGATGTTGATTGTTCTAATCGTTGTGTTCGAGTTCTTCTTTGGACGTATTAGAGATTAATCAAAGGAATACTAGAAGAAAGAGTTCTTCAAAGTATTGTATTCAATTCCCTTATTCATTCTTTAAGAAGCATGCTTGTAATTTATTGATTATGCAGAATCTCGTCTGTTAGACTGTAATTGTTTGTTTTCTTTCTCAATATGATTTGGAACGATCTGCTTTCACTCACTGGTTCTCTATTTAGAGTTCGTTCAGCAAGAACATGAAGGAACTTGCTAGTCAAGCAGTTTTTTCGAGCCTTGAAAGGAAATGCTTTTGATTGCTCAACTAATTTAGAGCTGAAAGTGATTGACAGCTAGAAATAATTAGAAAAAGAGTTCTCGAAGTACTTTTATAGTACGAGATGCATCATGTATGATGGAACTGACAAATGCCAAGTAGTAGAAGGGAAAGTCGGTCATTGACTATATCAATTGATGGAAAGCTCTAAGTCTGGATTGCAAAGATGAACTCACTGAATTTTCTATGGTAGAGATGTGCATCCAAAGCATGCACTGGGGACTTCTTTACATTCTGTAGGGAAGAAAGTCCTACACATTTGAAGTGTTGGTAACTCAAGCCAATGATATGGAGTTGAGCATCGTCAATAGAAGAACTCAGGATTTCTTGGTCTCTAAAGTAAAAAAGGATAAGAAAAAGATAAAAGATACCAAAAATACTGTAAAGAGAGCCAAGAAAGAATTCATGGTCGTTAATGCTGTTGGAGTTAATGCCCTAAAGTCTCGTGTCTTATAGTTTGTAAACAGTTTGTACGAATGCTTGTGTTGTTAATATATGATATTTACTTAACATCTTGTATTTTGCTCAGTTACTTGTTTTATTTCCTTTACCAAAAATCAATAAACGTAAAATCCCTGGTTATCTGTATGTGACTCAAGCATGTATACGGTGACATACAAATGGATCATGTCTTAAGTGATAACCAAAATGGTCTATAATATATGGATATAGGAGGGAAACCTTATCCTAGTAATGCTACGGATGTGGCCCGCTTTGTGGAATGGTCACAAGTGTTGTGACATGTCACAGATGGTCTGATCCTAATCATTCGTGTTGGGTACATGCGAGCAGGGGCGTCCTATACAAAGAGTTTGTATAATAACTAACCACGAAGTGTTAACGTCCCGTTATATAACACCATTCATGACAGAGACTTCACTTCACTAGGATAACCATAGGTAATATGACCTCAATCCTGAGTGAGTTGGGAACTCCTACCATTGAGGGCGGTCCTTTGATTTGTATGGGTGTGAGTGGCCAGGTCGTCGATTCAGACCTACCATTTTGAGGATTCGTCTGATTTAGGAGTTGGGAACTCAGCTACATAAGATGGAATTCATTCCTTCCCCGAGACAGGGGTAAGTAGATAGATAGCTCCCTTAAGGGCTGATTCTGGGGCTTGAACGATGTGGCGCCACACACCTTCTCTTGGCCCGAGAGGTTTTCACACATAGTTGGACTATGTTATATTGTTCATTAGAGGAATTAGTGGTACTTAAGGAGTGAGATATAACTACAAGGGTAAAACAATAATTTAGCCCAGTTGTACTTATGAGTATCTGTGAAGGGTCATCGTACTCATGATTGGTTATATCCGATGGCATAACTCCCAACGCCATGTAGGTATCAGGAGTTCCCTCATAACTCCCGACGTCGTTTTAAAGTGTGTCAGGAGATCCTATATGCGTGGGGAGTATTAAAATTTTATATATCGTTTGTAATTTTTTAAAATTTGATCTGAAAAACGTATAAAACATATTAAACCAAATAAAGATTCACATAACTAAAAAACGAAAATGAAGTCCATATTATAACAAGTAAATAAAAAATTACAATATCCAAACGAAGTCGATAATAGAAATTACAATATCCAAATGAAGTCGATAAACATTCATATCACAAATACATAAAAGAAGTAAAATCAAAACAACATCTAGAACACTTGTCAAACACAGCATCTTCGACAATTGTCGCAGCTCATCTCCGAACAGCATTCTATAATAAAACAAAAACATTGAAATGTTATATCGATAAACATCCACAACACATTCAAACTTCAATACGGGTGGTAATGAAACTTTACCCACCGCCCACGATAAACATGTAACCTCCCGAATATCAAAAACACACAAAACACCTCAAGAATGACCAACACACATAAAACTCAAATTTTTCCCCAAAATGGTTTATCTCAATCCCCCCCTCCCCACCACAACACATTAAACTTCGTAAACATTCATAAATACACAAGATAGCCAATTTCAAGGACAAGATGGGTGTAATGGAACTCTACCCACCCCCCACGACAAACATGGAACCTCCCGAACATCAAAAACATACAAAAAAGTAAACAATGACCAACACACATAAAACTCAAATTTGTCCCCAAAATGGTTTAACCCAATCTCAATCCCCCCACAACACATTAAACTTCGTAAACATTCATAAATACACAAGATAGCCAACAAAAAACACATCAAAATCCAATTTTTTGGCTACCATAACTGCAGGATAGCCAACAATTCTTTAATTATCATAAAGTTACTTAAGACATAACTAAACTTTGCTACCATAACTGCAGGATAGCAACATATTAGACAACTAAATAATGTAGTAATCATACCTAATTTGATGGGTCTCCTTTATGTGATCGTACCATGTCTTCAATCATTTTCTTTCATTTCTTCCATTTGTCTTGCATGATCCTCTTGCATTTTTTTCTGAACGTCTTCAAGTTCCTTAATCCTCGACTGAGACTGTAGAAAATTGACTCTCAATTCCTCCATTCCCATCTCCGTTCCTTGAGTAAATGATGAGCTTGATGAGATGCTAATCCTTCTTGACTTAGGCTTAGGGCCCCAATGTAAACCCCAAACTCTAGGTTCCCTAGATAAGCATGTTTATCCAAAGGAATGTTATATTATATATATATTAAGTAGAAATTCATGTTTATTGATAAGGATTATGAAGGAAGGGAAGGAAAATATATTAAATGGAGAAACTCATTCATTAGTTTGGCTGGAGGCACTAAGTGTAGGGTGACGTGGCAATCTACTCCTTGAACTCGGGAAGCGGTAGAAAGATTAAAAGGGAAGTGAAACTTCAAAAGCATGGTTTTGGAAATTGACAAGAGCAAATTTAGTGAAATTGGTGCCATTTGAAAGCTAGGAGAATTTAGTTTTCAAGGTTGTCCTACCGAAGAAAGATTACAAGAGGAGAAGAACAAAAGTTGAGAATTTACAGAAGAGGCAGAACCTTGGATTAATCAGGGCTCGAGGTGAATATTGGAAGCTATAGGCCAAATTATAAGGATTTTTTAGCTGAAATTTTGAGATAAGAAATTTAACTCAATTCTAAACAAGTTTATAGAAGGAAGATTCTTGAAAAGAACTCTGGATTTTGAGTTATGAATTTTTGAAATTGTAACAGGGAAACGGTGCATAAGCAGACAGCTCCTTAGGAAGAACAAGCAAACAGCTCAGAGTTATGGCGAGATATGGGAATGAGAATCTCGCTTATGAAGGAAATCTCGCTGATTTTGTGATGAGGATCTCGCTCTAGAAGGAAATCTCGCTAGAAATTAGGCTGAGTATCATTGGTAAGATGACTATCGCTAGGATGAAAGTTGCCAAGAAAAGCTTGATCTCGCTCGTGAGGATCTCGCTCATGATGAGGATCTCGCTGATCTCACTCATGAGGAGGATCTCGCTCATGAGGATCTCACCAATAAACCTGTCTTTGTTGATGAAAGTTCCTTTAGTAAATAAACTATTTGAGGCATTGTACTAAGAATTCTAAGTAGTTTAACCAGGAATTATGTCCTTTCAAGCCAAGAAGAGCTAGGAGAGACGTATAAACCGTTAAGAGCCCTGATGAGCCGTGAGTGACTAAGTGAATTAATGTCTCCAATACTTATACATATAAGATCAAGTAAGTTACAGTGATATTAATGATGAATTTATACTTCCTCAAGCAAAAAATGGTTGGAGAATAACTTAACGCATGTTTCCCGACTTGTAAATGTGTAACACAGGCCAAGGTATGTCATGTGGTCATTACAAAAGTTAAGTTTCTAATGTTGAAATATGCTTCCTAGAGGAAGGCTATAAGAGAATGAGTTCTTGTGTAGATGGTAGGCAATAGAACTTAATTTGATGCTACAAAATACCCCGGTACTGAAGGACATTTGAGAAGGTACTTGACCAACTTGATACCGAAAGACATTTGAGAAGGTATCTTAATAGCTCGATACTGAAGGAAAAGTTTGAGAAGGTATCTGAGCGGAAGTACCTAAGGTACGACGGTACTTAGTATGCCATGTGCACGTAGGCAATTTTGAATGAGAGACCGAAGTATGAGTCTCTTGGCTGGTATTAAACATTGGGAGTTAGAGCGTTTAGGCTCGTTCTCAACTAGGGAATAATGATGTTTGATGATGTCTAAGAATGGTTTAAAGCTACACTTAGAGACAATTGCTTGAGATACACATTAGTATATTTACATGTTTATAGTGATGTAATGCATGATATTATACGATTCTATAGTCGCTCACTGGGCTTTCAGCTCACAGAATTTCTGTTTTTCCCTTCTCAGGTAGCGGTCAGATTCCTCAGGATTGATCCTGCTGCTGCTTGCCACTGAGAGACTCGACTTATTAAGAAGACTTAGGTTGATGATCTATTTATGTACACATGTTTTGAGAGGGACTAGGGCTTTGTTAGAGATGCTTGGGCCTATCTGTGAATGTTTCTCCCCTTAGATGTTATATCATGGCTGTATACATGTGTTTATATAATATTTTGTAGAACCTTAAAGAGACATACCATATGAATACCTTATTAATGTTTAACAGGTTGACATTTAGATTAAAGGGCTAAGGTGGTGCGTGCTGGCAGCAGGGCTAGCAACTACCGCAGTCATATCCTTTTTTAGATGAAAAGGGTAATCTGGGAGGGGGTGTGACACCCAACCTAGACCTTTTGAATATCCGGGTCATCTACCCAAAACCTCTCACAGATTTCATCCCCTGTTAGTGGTTGAGAACCTTCTACAGTGGGGCTGGATTATAATTCCAACATTTGATGCTAGACATAATAATTAAATGGGTAAGAACGAGCGACTAAAGTTAAAAGTGAAAAAAAACACGATAGTAAAGCAAAAATGTTACATGTGCATTTTCAGCTGCCTCGTTCACAAACTTTCCACCTTTAAAGTGTGTTTCCCTAAATAGGTCAACACGTCCTATTTCTCGACCCTCATTTGCCTGCAACTCTGCCTGAATTTGCAGGAATGACTTCAATCCACCTAGTGGTCGAACAGTAATTTCTCTCTATTCTTCCTGTTCGTCACAGACATTTCCTACATTTGAAGAAAAAAAATATGTCAATAGTGTGATGTATTAGTAAATGCAGCAAATGATACATGTCATAAATATTCTAGCTGAAACGATTAGCTCTCGAAGCGGTCACACAAAAAGTACCAATTTTTAAGCCAATTAGGCAAACTGGCACGTGCTTGCTGAAGATTTCCACATTTTTTGTAATGTCTGTGCAAATATGCTCTAAATTCTTTGAAGGAGTTTTGCATTTGATGATCTATAAAACGGTTAAATCGTTGACTTGACAGATCAAGTTCGAAATGAGCCTACAAAAGAGGGAAGGAAGAATTAGCATAAATGATGTTCATGACTGTAAAAGAATAAACTTATAATTACTTACCAATAATTGACTTTTAGCCAATTCTATGAACTCGTTTAGAACCACAGAAAAAGTACGACAATGTACTGGAAATGCAGATCTCACGGCGACGCTGATTGCATTACTAAATCGTATCGAATGTTGAGATATCGGTTTCGTCCCCCCTCATTTATCACGATTGTAATTCTCCCATGTTTTTTGACGTATTTTTCCAACTCAATGTTCCGCAAATGCTCTCGTTTCTTTCGATTGGATGCTGAGCTACTATCTGAAGAATAAAAATTTTAAAACAGTTTAAGATGTATTTTAGTTAATAGAATATATTTCAAAATATACTAACCTGAAGTATCACCCACAGAAGATACCATGTTACCTAGATATATCTCCTGGAATTCTTCATCAGCCTCCCGTTGCTTATTAGGGGTTGACATCATATCTATACAAACATAAAAAAGAGAAAACAATATTAAATTAACAATAAATACGTGTAAGCTAGAGAAAAAAAGAATTGAGTAGATACATCATTACTCATCATCGTAATCTAATTCAAATTATTCATCAGCACTTGAACTGTTATTGGGAGATAATTGTACTTCATCATCATCGTTTATGAAGTCATGATCGCCATGTACAATAATTGGTCTTTCCACAACTGTAGAATCAACGTCAACTCTGCATAAAGTAACCTCCTCAATGGTTTCATCCACTCGGACGCCACCAACAATTTCTAGTAAATCTAGTTGTGCGTTTTCAACATCATCCACTTCCGGTACATCCCATATTCGTTTATTTTGGACTACTTGAACAACTTTTCAATTGCTACCATGTTTGATGTCATCAATGTAAAAGACTTGTTGTGCTTGGATAACAAAGATGAAAGGCTTACCGACATACCAAAAGTGTGATGTATTGATCGATTTATATCCTAAATCCACATGTGTCCTATTACTTTTGTTGTTATCTGTGTCAAACCATCTACACTTTAACAAGAATATGCGTCTTCTGTTCACATATTGGAAATCTAATACTTAGTCTACAACACCGTAGAAATTGTTATCCACACTTATGTTCTCACTGATCTCCCCAGCCACTAGGACTCCACTATTTTGTGTAGCTCGACGATTATCACGCTCTACAGTCTGAAACCGTACCCTATTAACAATGTATCCATTGTAAGAGCACACCTTAGACGAAGGTCCCATTGTAAGTGAAAAGAAATCATCGGAGATATCTTCTCTCTCACGCCGTTGTAGAACCTGATAATTAATTATACATTAAAAAAGAATATGAAAAATGAATCATCCCTCAACTGTTGCCTACAAAATGACTATGTATACCTGAGATTTGAACCAATCGGGAAATTTGCGTTAATGTTTTATATATAAGTCAAAGGCGCTTTGAGCTTCACGACGAATTAACCTCAAATTTGCCTACAAAATTGATCATTTAAATGTTATATCAAAGGAGATACCCTAGAATTTAGAAAAGGAAAAAGTTTGAAACGTACTTGCGATAGTCTGTTATTTCTTTACAATTGTTGAGAATGTACCAATGTGCAATACGCTTTTCCTCCACTGATAGCGTCCGTAAAGTTGACGCCCCTAATAGTCGTACCCTCTGCCTAAATAATTTAAATTCATCAAATATCTCGTGATCGGGAATGTTATCATCATTTCTTTCATCTCTATTAAATCTCATTTCAATCCCAATTAGATATCGCGAGCAGAAGTTTCATGATTCATTCATTGCATATGCTTCTGCTATAGACCCCTCGGGACGTGTTTGTTCCGTACAAATTGTTTTAATGTTCATAAACTTCTTTCAATAGGACACATCCAACTATAACTAACTGGACCCGCCACTTTGGTTTCATATGGTAGATGAACTGCAAGGTGTATCATTACATCGAAAAAGGCAGGTGGGAATATTCTCTCCAATTTACAAAGTATGACTATGATGTTTGCTTGTAGTCTGTTCAAATCACTTACACATATTGTCTTTGCACATAAGTTGCGAAAGAATGTACACAACTCAACAATAGCAGTGGATACGTTCTTCGGTAGGTATGCTTGAATACCAATAGGGAGTAGTCTGTGAAGCAACACATGACAATCATGTGTTTTCAGCCCCGATATTTTTCCATCTTTGTCATTGACACATCGTGATATGTTAGATATGAATCCATCAGGGAATTTCACTGATTTCAAATACTTACAAAACGAAATCCGTTCACCATTTGTTAATGTGTATGCTGCATGTGGTTTTACAAATCTGTTATTGACCTGTATCAAGTGTAAGTCCTTTCTTATCTTCAAATCTTGTAAGTCTAATCGAGCGTTCGTTATATCCTTTGTCTTTCCTTTAATATTTAACAATGTGCCCACCAAATTGTCGCATATGTTTTTTTCAATATACATTACATCCAATTTATGTCATAGCAATAGTCTGGACCAATATGGAAGTTGGAAAAAAAAATACTTTTTTTAGTCCAATTTAGAATTCGCTTTCTTTTTTTATCTTGCTTCGTTGGATGTTTGCTAAGCACAGAAAAGTTTAGTGTATTTATTTGTTGTAATATCTCTTCTCCATTCATTATGGCTGGTGGAGGTCTACGTTCAACTTTTCCATCATGTTGTCTACTTCGATGCCAACTATGATTCTCTGCAAGATAACATCGATGTCCCATAAATGATATTTTCCCTCTTATCCCAAAGGACGAGTTATCTTCTTTGCATATTGGACATGCTTGATAACCTTTTTTACTCCACCCAGATAAGTCACCGTACGCAAGGAAGTCATTAATCGTCCATAATAAGGTAGCATATAGTTGAAAAAACTCACCAGCAACAGAATCATGAGTTCGCATACCAATTGTCCACAACTCTTTCAACTCTTCAATCAACGGTTGCAAGTAAACATCAATTTCCTTTCCAGGAGATTTTGGACCAGGTATGAGTAAAGACATGAAGAAGTTTGTTTCCTTCATGCATTTCCAAGAGGGAAAATTAAAAGGTTATCACCACAGGCCACATACTATAAGAAGTGCTCATATTCTAAGGTAACACTTCTTTTCCTTTGAAATCCTTAAGAGCGTGTTTAATTTACAAGTTTTGTTGTTATGTTTAAAATTCAACCAGCACAATTAAGGCAAATAACGATCACATGCTTTCGTGCAAGGAATTCAATTCCTTCATATGGTTGTATTGCAGTTTCTCTATTTTCAAATTCCACGATATCATTACTGCTTATCCATCTCCAAATTCGTTGGTTGCGCTACAGTTTCTCTATTTTCAAATTTGATGGTATCATTGATGCTTTTCTAACTCCAAGTTTGATAGCATCATTGCTACTTCTCTATCTCCAAGTTCGGTGGGGCACAAGATGCATTAACGTCTTTCGATGCGTCTATCAAACGAGCATAGGATGTACTAACGTCATTTGACATGTATTAGCACCTAGCAAGTAGTGCGGATGCATTGGTGTACATATGCGCAACATATCTGCAATATATCTAAATATATCTGCCATATATTTGCTACACATCTGAAACATTCTTTTTGCTACATGTCTTTAACATATGTGCTACATACCTCGACATATTGGCACCTATCAAAGAACGAGTGGCATTTATCATCTAACGCACCCAGCATACCTTGATATATTAGCGCCTGTCAAAGAACAAAGGACGCATTGGCATTTGTCATCTAACATGCCCAAATACATCGACTTATTGGCGTCTATCAACGAGCGAAGGAAGCATTTAGGGGCGGAGCCACATAGGGGTCAAAGCGGCACGTGCACCCCCCCCCCCCCCCGGCCGAAATTATCAGTTTTGTATTTTTCGTATAAATTTTTAAGTAATAGTTAATAATATTCTTAATGAATGCGCATTTATTGTCAAATCCCCTTTATGGTTCAATGGTTGAGTGATGTTGCATGGGACTTGGGTTTGAATCTCGTCTGATCTTTTTCCGAACTGGTTATCGATGGAAATAAAAATAGGATTTTTTTAAAATTCCAAATATTATCCTTACTCCTTTATCTTCTATGGAAGTTTTTTTTCCTTCAAAATTTAGGAAAGTTTTTATCTCAATTCTCAACAATGTTCTCTTGAATAGGTAATGTTTACTTTTATTTTCTTATGTAATTTTCTTTATATATATTAGTTTTAGAGTTTTACAAGATAATTTCTTTCTTACTCGTTAGGCTATTCGTATCATATCATTGATATGTAAGTTTGAAATTCTTTTTAGACTTTTTAGTTCTTATATTTTTAAATCTACATAATATTTTTAATATTTTTAGTGTGAATACTTTTATAGAGTTATCTCTAATTCAATATGGAGAGATATTTTTATTGTGCCATCAAGTTTTTTACATAATTTTTATATTCACATTACTCTCTATATATTTTCATTTGTTTCCATGTTATTTTTACATTCACATAACTCGTGTAGGTTTTTAAAATTAATTTCAGAGTCTATGTTAGAGGATTATTTTTTGTCACTCGTTTGGATAAACGAACTTGGAAATTAAGTTTTAAAATCTTCTCAGACTTTAAGTTTTTATGCTTTTAAATCTATATAATAGAATGTAGTATTCTTATTATTAATAATTTTGTAGAGGTAATTCAAAATTCATATTGTTTGCACGAGATTTCAAGAGAAATTTATTTCGTGGAATTTGAACTTTGTATTTGTATTAATTTTGTGGAAAGTTAGTATAGTCTCTAATACATAATATTTTGATGCTCTTAAAATAAATTATAGTCTTTAAATTGGTTGATAATCTTGAATGATCGGCCTTTGGGCTCGTTAATTTTCTTTGATGATCGGCCTTTGAGCTTGATGATCTTCTTGGACGATCAGTCTTTAGGCTTGTTGATGTTCTTGAATGATCAGTGTTTGGGCTTGTTGAACTTCTTGGATGATCGGCCTTCGGGTTTGTTGATCTTCTTGGAGGATTAGTGTTCACACGAGGATTTTGGAGAAACTTGTTTCGTGGAGTTGAACTTGAGTTGGTGTTGATGTTGAAGTTGATTTGATGTGATGTGGTTCGATCTCTAATACTTGATTCTCTGATTCTCTCTCAGTTGGGTGAATGTGTTTGACTTGAAGAAGAAAAGCACTAAACGTTCTTGAAGTAGAAGTCTTTTGGGTGAATGTGCTTGATTTGAAGAAGAAAAGTACCGAACGTTGTTGAAGTAGAAGTCTTAGAAGAGTTTTTGTGTCTTCAAGAGTTCTTCTAGGAGTGCAGCTTTAGGAGTCTTGGGATCTAGACTCTCTAAATGTAGAAAAGGCTATCCTTTGCAAATGAGAGAACTTCTCTATTTATAGAGCTCCATGGGCTTCATGGGCTTGGGCCTGGTCTTTGAGCCTAATTTAATTGGACTTGAGCCTGGCCTTTGAGCCTAATTAATTGGACTTAGGTCTGGTTTTTAGGTCTAATTAACTAGGCTTAGGCCTATTTTGAAGTTTTAGGCCCACTTAAGGCCATATTTAGGTGTAACTGGGCCAACGCCCAAATTATAGCGTCAAATTGGTTGAAATTAATTTTACTCAATCGACATCTGCAACGAAAACACAAATTTGTCCTCAATTTCAGTTCGAAACACGTGTCAACTCTTAATTGGTCACAAATTTGACGATTTTGAAATTCTGTCATTAATTTAGAAAATGGCGTGGCGGTCCATGGTTGTTCCGAAATTTCTCCTCCAACACATATGAAGAGATTATAAAAGAAAAACAACAATAGAGACAATAGAGGCATCATCTTCAAAGAAGAAAAATGTTTTAGGTTATGATCGATCTTATAGAAAATTCAATCTAGAAGAACTACCCGCAGATCTTGGTCTAAGAACCAAATTTTATGATTATAATTATGATATTCAAGATCAAGTTCGTAGAGCATATTTGTTAAAAGGTCCTTGCAGCCTTGAAATAATACTTTTCCACTTAAAAAATTTGGTATAAAGCCAAGACGATTTAACCCAGCTTGGTTTAGTAAATATTCTAATCGACTAGAATATAACATTTCAAAGGATGTAGCATTTTGTTTATGTTACTATCTATTCAAACCAGAAGTAAGTGAAAAGTCAGGGGGTGACTATTTTGTTAGTGAATGATTTTCTAATCGGAAGAAAAAAGAGAAATTGTATATTCATATTGGTGGTCCTAATAGTGCACACAATATGGCTTTGGGTAAATGTAAGGCTCTTTTGAAACAAAAACAACATATTGAGACTTTTTTAAGTAGGATGTCTGACTAAGCATGAGTTGAGTATCAAACTCAATTAAGTGCATCGATTGATTGTATTCAACCTTTATTACAACAAAGACTTGCATTCCGTAGACATGATGAGACAGATGATTTGAAGAATCAAGATAATTTTCTTGAACTTTTACAATAGTTATGCAACCATAATAAGGATATTAAAGCTATGACTTTGAACAATGCCCCAGATAATTTGAAATTGACTTCACCCGATATTCAAAAAGATATAGTGCATTCCATTACAGTAGAAGTTGTTAATATGGTTATAAAAAATATGAGTGACAAGCAGTTTTCTATCTTGATAAACGAATCAAAAGATGTATCTTCAAAGGAATAGATGTTAATCGTATTATGATATGTGGATAAAGGTCATGGGATTGAATGATTTGATGGAATCATACATGTCAATGATACAAGTTCTCTTTCACTTAAGAAAGCCATAGATAATTTTTTTTTCTCAACATGGGTTAAACATTGCTAGTTTACAAGGACAATGATATGATGGAGCAAGTAATATGCAAGGCCGGTTTAATGGATTGAAAAAACTTATTTTGAAAGAAAATGAATGTGCTTTTAACATTCATTTTTTTCCCATCGGCTTCAATTAGCTCTTATAGATACTGCTAAAAATCATGTGGAAATTGTTGGTTTGCTTTTTATTATTACAAATTTGGTGAATATAATTGAGGTGTCAACAAAATATCAAGATATTCTACTAGAGAAATATAGAATGGAAATTTTTTTAAGCTTTAAATAATGGTGAAATATTAAGTGGCCGAGGATTAAATAAGGAGACAATGATTAAACGGCCAAGCGATACTCGATGGGGATCAGATTACTATACTTTAACGAGTTTTATTACAATGTTCTCTTCAATAGTTGATGTACTTGAGACAATTGTGCAAGGTGGATCAAATTCAGAACAAAAGTATGAAGCAAAGACTCAAGTTCAAATCTTTCTTTTGACTTTGTTTTTAATATACATTTTATGAAAATTATCTTGAGAATCACAAATGACTTGTCTCAAACATTACAGAAAAAAGATCAAGATATTGTGAATGCATTTTAGTTAAAGTTTGTAAAGAAAGACTGCAAAAAAACAAGAGAGTCTAATTGGGATTTTTTGTTGAGTATGGTTTTTGAATTCTGATATAGTCATGATATTGAAGTCCATAAAATGGATAACCTATTTCCAATTCGAGGAATACAAATGCGAAAATCTCAACCAGAAAACTTACATCATTATCGTGTTGAAGTTTTCTATGTCGTCATTGATATGTAACTTCAAGAGTTGAATAATCGATTCACTAAAACAAATAGTGAATTGCTTCTCTATATGGCATATCTAAATCTGAGTAATTCATTCGTTTCTTTTGATAAAAAAAAATCTTAGTCAACTTGCTGAATTTTACCCAAGAGACTTTTCAGCTATTGAATTCTTTGTGCTTGAAGATCAACTTCAAAATTACATTATTGATATGCGTACAAATATTGAGGTTGTTCAGCTAAAAAGCCTATGTGATCTTGCAGTAAAAGTGTGAAGGAAATCGAACACGAGGATTTCCATGAGCAGCAGAATAGATCATTCCAAATTATAATGATGTATGAACTCTACAAATTACAATCATAAAATGAAACAAGCGGTTATGCATTTCTTACAAAAATTACCGCATGATACAACAAAGAATCAAGGAGAAACTCTATGCACGTTTGTAGACTCGTCTCCACGCTTCTTGATCACGAACGCTCGAACACAACAACCTCGAATGCTTGAACAACACGACCACTACATAGCACGAACATCACGCACTCATCCTCAGCGATTGCCTCGGTCACGAACACCCCAACAGCACGAACGGCCTCCACAGAACCTCGACGGTGTCAAGTTGTGTATGTCACCATCATGAAGGCTACCTTGGTATTCTCGGTATGAGAATCCAAAGAGTGGGCTTTGTATGGACTTGGTATGAGTAAAAAGACAGAGGAAACGACAATCGTGTAAACGATTGAGCAAGTGGGAGATAGCTAAAACCTATCGTATAGGTCGATGCCCAATCGTTTAGCAAAAGCAAAGCGATCGTCTAGTAAAAGCTAAGCAATCGTTTAGCTCATCGCTTAGTTCCGTGTCTGTCACTTACAAAACACTACACGATCGTTTATCTTAGTCAAGCTATTGCTTAGTAAATCGTATTTACTTGACAATTTCTTTTCCAAGAGAAAATTCACAAATTCAACATTATTAAGATTAGGAAAACAATTTTCTTTTTATCTCACGGTTGCCATAAAAACCACTAATAACCTCCCACTCAATTGGTTATTAGAGAAAAAGATTTAATTATCCAATAATTAATATTACTATAAATATAAATGATAACCAACTTATCATACTATATTTATAACCTATAGTTTTAATATTTCATCTCATGAAACATATAAACCATAGTTCTTTTTCTATTCCATTGTACTTAATGTAAATCTCATTTACATTAATCCTCCACTAAATATGTCTTATACATCATACCGATCATATCATATATAATCGAATTACCTCTTGTCAATTTGAACATTTCAAATCAACACCAAGATTTGATCCTCAAATGAATCCATTGAGCTACTAAGGGGATCTTATGGACCTATAGCTCGAAGCTCCAACGGTACATAAATAACTGACTAAACTCTTTAATCACGGGATCCACCATCCGTTAACTGCCAGGTACTTCACTAAAGACTGATAGCTGAACTCTCCTTACCACAGATATATTATGTGTCCATCTTAACCAATCAGTAGTGCAACAACCCTTCACAGATCGCTCGTAAGTACAACTGGGCCAATAACCGTTATGCCCCTGTAATTACATCTAAATTCTTAAGTACCACTGATCTCTCTAATGAACATAAGTCATAGTCCTACTATGACTGAGTCTTCTCTTCCAAAGAAAAGATGTGGCCACTATGTTAAAACCCTGGAATCAACCCTTAAAGAAGCAATCTCTCTATTTATCCCTGTTTCGGGAAAGGAGTGAATTCTATCTTGTGGATTGAGCTCCAAGCTCCCAGATTAGACAAGTCCCCAAAAAGGAAGGAATGTTGAGTTGGCAATCTTGCCACTCTCACCCATACTAATCAAAGGACCGCCCTCAAAGGCAGGAGTTCTCAAAACACTCAAGATTAAGGTCGTGTCACCTATGGTCGTTTAGGTGAGATGTAAGTCTCTAGTATCAATGGCGTTATATATAGAGTCTAGTTATCTCCTGGTCCGGTCTTATACAAACTCTTTGTATATGACACCCCCACTCGCACGTCTCCACATGAATGGTCAGAATCTACCATCTGTAGTAGTTTACAATACTTGCAAACCTCTACAAAACGGGCCGTATCTGTAGTGTCAATTAAGTTGAACAATTGTTCGGCCGCTGTATATGCAACTGGGAGATCTTGTACTCTCTGTTCATATAACTTTTTTTTGCCCACAGTTTCAAACCTTCGACAAAATAGAAAACTTTGTCCTTTTCAGACATATCCCATATGTCCAACATCAGCCCGAAAAATTATTTCACATAGTTTCTAATAGTGCTAGTATGTTTCAATTTTTGTAGCTTACGTCTTGCCAAAATTTCAACATTTTCAGGGAAGAACTGAGAATGCAACTCCTGTTCAGTCTCTCCTACATGTCGATGGTGCACCGACCCTCTTGGATGTCTAGGAAATAGGACCTCCACCATAACTTGGCATCCTCTACTAGATGTATTGTCGTCAAAGTGATCTTAGACTCTTCAGTAGTTGTGTTCGTAGCTCTGAAATACTGCTTCATATCAAAGATAAAATTTTCTAGTGCTTTCACATCATGAGCCCTACAAAAGGGCTTAGGCTCAGGTACTTTTATGCTGTTTAATTGGACTGCACCCCCAGTTGGGGTCTGGTTTCCCTCCCCTCTCATGGTAAGGTTAACTCTTACACTGATGTCCATGATCTTTTCCTAGACGACATCGAGAGTGGCTCGAAAAACTTCGGATAACTCGGTCACCATCTGAATTATCACTTTTTGTGAGTTGTGTAGTTCTTCAACACGCTCTTCCATAGAGGCAATAGAGTTCGAGGAGCCATCCCACGCTAGAAATTACTGGTTCTCATAACTTTTTCTTTTAGAGTCTCAAGCCTTGTTAACAATTCCTTGACGGGCATTCCGTCCAAACGACTAGCCATCGCATCAATTTCATCAGCCTTGTCAGGGACTTCTTGTAACCGAGTTTCTAGGAACCGAACCTGATCCGAAACTTCTATTAGATAGAGCATTTCCTCTCCTATCTAAACTAATCAGTCAACATGGGACTTTTCCAATTGTTTCGTAGTAGACATGATCAGAGCTTCTCGACTTCACGAGCCAACCTGGCTCTGATACCAACTGTCACAATCGCTCTTTTGGAAGCTTTACTTAGCGATTGTGCGACACTTGTTCCTGCTCGAGAACAAGTCAGTCAATTCGAATTCAGATCGCTGATAGCACATCAAGAGCCTCTCATATCTCCACTCCCGTTTTAGAGAAAACGATTTTTGAAAACGTATTTAGAAGAAAAGGTTTTCGCAAATGTTTGAAAGCATGATTTGAGCAAGGAAAGATTGTAGTAGGCTAGAAAGCAATGAGCACTAACAACGACTTTATAGCATACTACACCGAGTATGAGGATATGATGATTAGTCTTACCCCTATATAGTGCATTCTGAACAAAAAGACATTTGTCACCCTTGCATATTGAATTGGGCGAGCAATCATATACTAAGAAAAGTACATAGAAAGTTGAAAGAAATCGAACTCGAGATTTTCATGAGCAGCAGAATATAGATCATTCCAAATTCTAATCATGAATGAACATTACAAATTATAGTTGTACACAAAACATACAGTTATGCAATTGTTACAAAAATTATAGCATGAACAACTACAAATGAACAAGGTAAAAGTTACAAACATTTGTAGACTCGTCTCCATGCTCACTCGAACATAGCAACCTCGAACGCTCGAACAACACGACCGCAACACTGCATGAACACTTCGTGCTCGAACTCAGTGATCGCCTCGGTCACGAACACTCCAGCAAGAACACGAACGGCCTCCACAGAACCTCGACGGTGTCAAGTTGAGTATGACTCCACCAAGAAGGTTACCTTGGTATTCTCGGTGTGAGAATCCAAAGGGTGGACTCTGTTCGGACTTGGTTTGAGGCAAACGAAGAAGGAATAAACAATCATGTATACGATTGGGAAAGTGGGAGAAGATAAAAACCTATCGCATAGGTCAATGTCTAATCATTTAACTAAAACTAAGCAATCGTCTAGCAAAAGTTAAGTGATCGTTTAGCTCATCGTTTAGCTCAGTGTCTGTCACCTACAAAACACTACACAATCGTTTACTAAAACACGTTGTCGCTTAGTAAATCAGTATTTACTTTACAAGCGCCATGAGTTTCTTTTTCGAGAGAGAAAACTCAAAAACAACTTTTACCTTTTGTAAAAACTTACTAAAATTAGGGAAAAAAAATTCCTTTTTAACTCACGATT